>NC_084632.1:26016494-26112445 GCF_033978795.1 Nerophis ophidion | reverse complement strand
TGCGAAAAAGCAATAAAAATGTATTCCAACATAATTCCTAATCCAAATGTGCAAAATGTCTAAAAATAAATCTGATATTGAATACATGTAAGTTTAACTAGATATAGTTGTTTTTCTATGGTTTGCAAAAACAAAAATTTGGTTTTACTCAATATGACTGCATACTTTAACAGTCAATATGACAGTTATTTAAACATAACTCCTAAACCACACATGAAAAATGGCTAATAATGCCTTAAATAATGCATCTTTGGGAGTTTTACTCGAAACACATGCTTTTTTACATCTTGCAAATGCAAAACGTAGTTTTTTACTCAATATGGCGCAGTGGGATAGTGGCCGTGCGGAACCCGAGGGTCCCTGGTTCAAATCCCACCTAGTACCAACCTCGTCACGTCCGTTGTGTCCTGAGCAAGACACTTCACCCTTGCTCCTGATGGGTGCTGGTTCGCGCCTTGCATGGCAGCTCCCTCCATCAGTGTGTGAATGTGTGTGTGAATGGGTAAATGTGGAACTAGTGTCAAAGCGCTTTGAGTACCTTGAAGGTAGAAAAGCGCTATACAAGTACAACCCATTTATTTATTTATTTATTTAATATCAATCAATCAATCAATCAATGTTTACTTATATAGCCCTAAATCACTAGTGTCTCAAAGGGCTGCACAAACCACCACAACATCCTCGGTAGGCCCACATAAGGGCAAGGAAAACTCACACCCAGTGGGACATCGGTGACAAAAATGACTCAGTGGGACGTCGGTGACAATGATGACTATGAGAACCTTGGAGAGGAGGAAAGCAATGGATGTCGAGCGGGTCTAACATGATACTGTGAAAGTTCAATCCACAATGGATCCAACACAGTCGCGAGAGTCCAGTCCAAAGCGGATCCAACACAGCAGCGAGAGTCCCGTTCATAGCAGAGCCAGCAGGAAACCATCCCAAGCGGAGGCGGATCAGCAGCGCAGAGATGTCCCCAGCCGATACACAGGCAAGCAGTACATGGCCACCGGATCGGACCGGAGCCCCTCCACAAGGGAGAGTGGGACATAGAAGAAAAAGAAAAGAAACGGCAGATCAACTGGTCTAAAAAGGGAGTCTATTTGAAGGCTAGAGTATACAAATGAGTTTTAATGTGAGACTTAAATGCTTCTACTGAGGTGGCATCTCGAACTGTTACCGGGAGGGCATTCCAGAGTACTGGAGCCCGAACGGAAAACGCTCTATAGCCCGCAGACTTTTTTTGGGCTTTGGGAATCACTAATAAGCCGGAGTCCTTTGAACGCAGATTTCTTGCCGGGACATATGGTACAATACAATCAGCAAGATAGGATGGAGCTAGACCGTGTAGTATTTTATACGTAAGTAGTAAAACCTTAAAGTCACATCTTAAGTGCAAAGGAAGCCAGTGCAGGTGAGCCAGTACAGGCGTAATGTGATCAAACTTTCTTGTTCTTGTCAAAAGTCTAGCAGCCGCATTTTGTACCAACTGTAATCTTTTAATGCTAGACATGGGGAGACCCGAAAATAATACGTTACAGTAGTCGAGGCGAGACGTAACAAACGCATGGATAATGATCTCAGCGTCTTTAGTGGACAGAATGGAGCGAATTTTAGCAATATTACGGAGATGAAAGAAGGCCGTTTTAGTAACGCTTTTAATGTGTGCCTCAAAGGAGAGAGTTGGGTCGAAGATAACACCCAGATTTTTTACCGTGTCGCCTTGTTTAATTGTTTGGTTGTCAAATGTTAGAGTTGTATTATTAAATAGAGTTCGGTGTCTAGCAGGACCGATAATCAGCATTTCCGTTTTTTTCGCGTTGAGTTGCAAAAAGTTAGCGGACATCCATTGTTTAATTTCATTAAGACACGCCTCCAGCTGACTACAATCCAGCGTGTTGGTCAGCTTTAGGGGCATGTAGAGTTGGGTTTCATCAGCATAGCAGTGAAAGCTAATACCGTATTTGCGTATGATGTCACCTAGCGGCAGCATGTAGATGCTGAAGAGTGCAGGGCCAAGGACCGAACCCTGGGGAACTCCACACGTTACCTTAACGTAGTCCGAGGTCACATTGTTATGGGAGACACACTGCATCCTATCAGTAAGATAAGAGTTAAACCAAGACAGGGCTAAGTCTTACATACCAATTCATGTTTTGATACGTTCTAATAAAATATTATGATCGACGGTATCGAAAGCAGCGCTAAGATCGAGGAGCAGCAACATAGATGACGCATCAGAATCCATCGTTAGCAATAAATCATTAGTCATTTTTATTCAATATAACAGTATAACTGTCATACTGAATATGAAAGGTTTATAATCATAACTCCAAAACCAAACGTGAAATTTGTCTAAAAAGTACTGTAATATTGAATTTATGTGAGTTTTAGCAGAATCAGGTATTTTGGAAAGGTTCACAAATGGAAAATTTATTTTTCACTGGCCTCATATTGGTCACAATCTAAATGACAGTTTTTGAAAAATAACTCCTAAAGCGGAAATACAAAATGTCTAATAATGTCTGAAAAATTGTATCTTCGAGAGTTTTACTGGAAAAAAAAAATTGGTAAGGTTTGCAAAAACAAAAAGTAATTTTTGACTAAATTTGACAGTAATGTACTTAGAATCCTGAGATAATGCGAAAAAAGCAATAAAAATGGAGTCCAACATAATTCCTAATCCAAATGTGCAAATTGTCTAAAAATGCCTTTGATATTGAATGATTGTAAGTTTTACTGGATAGAGTTGTTTTTCTATGGTTTGCAAATACAAAAATTAGGTTTTACTCAATATGACTGTATACCGTAACACTCAATATGACAGTTATTTAAACATAACTCCTACACCACACATGAAAAATGGCTAATAATGCCTGAAATAATGCATCTTTGGGAGTTTTACTAGAAACATATGCTTTTTTACATCTTGCAAATGCAAAAAGTAGTTTTTTACTCAATATGACTATAATGTTCTTAGAATCCTGAGATAATGCGAAAAAAGCAATAAAAATGTATTCAAACATAACTTCTAAACAACACATGCAAAATGGATAATAATGCCTAGAGATATGTATTTTTGTTAGTTGTACTAGAAAAATGACCATTTGTAAGGTTTGCAAAGACACAAGTTAGTTTTTTTATTCAATATAGCAGTATAAATGTCATACTAAATATGAAAGGTTTATAATCATAACTCCAAAATCAAACGTGAAATTTGTCTAAAAAAGACTGTAATATTGAATTTATGTGCGTTTTAGCAGAATCAGGTATTTTGGAAAGGTTCACAAATGGAAACATTATTTTTACTGGCTTCATATTGGTCACAATCAAAATGACAGTTTTTGAAACATAGCTGCAAGTGTAGAAATGCAAAATGTCTAGTAATGCCTAAAGAAATGTATCTTTGAGAGTTTTACTGGAAAAAAAACATTTGGTAAGGTTTGCAAAAACAAAAAGTATTTTTTTACTAAATTTGACAGTAATGTACTTAGAATCCTGAGATAATGCGAAAAAAGCAATACAAATGTATTCAAACATAACTTCTAAACAACACATGCAAAATGGCTAATAATTTTTAGAGATATGTATTTTTGTTAGTTGTACTAGAAAAATGACCTTTTGTAAGGTTTGCAAAGACACACGTTAGTTTTTCATTCAATATAATAGTATAACTGTCATACTAAATATGAAAGGTTTATAAACATAACTCCAAAACCAAACGTGAAATTTGTCTAAAAAAGACTGTAAAATTGAATTTAAGTGAGTTTTAGCAGAATCAGGTATTTTGGAAAGGTTCACAAATGGAAAATTTATTTTTTACTGGCCTCATATTGGTCACAATCAAAATGACAATTTTGAAACATAACTCCAAAAGTTGAAATGCAAAATGTCTCATAATGCCTGAAGAAATGTATCTTTGAGAGTTTTCCTGAAAAAAAAAAAACATTTGGTAAGGTTTGCAAAAACACAAAGTAATGTATTACTAAATTTGACAGTAATGTACTTAGAATCCTGAGATAATGCAAAAAAAGCAATAAAAATGTATTCCAACATAATTCCTAATCCAAATGTGCAAATTGTCTAAAAATGCCTTTGATATTTTACTGGATACAGTTGTTTTTCTATGGTTTGCAAATACAAAAATTAGGTTTTACTCAATATGACTGCATACTGTAACACTCAATATGACAGTTATTTAAACATAACTCCTACACCACAAATGAAAAATGGCTAATAATGCCTGAAATAATGCATCTTTGGGAGTTTTACTCGAAACATATGCTTTTTTACATCTTGCAAATGCAAAAAGTAGTTTTTTACTCAATATGACTATAATAGTCTTCCAATCCTGAAATGATGCGAAAAAAGCAATAAAAATGTATTCAAACATAACTTCTAAACAACACATGCAAAATGACTAATAATGCCTATAGATATGAATTTTCGTTAGTTGTACTAGAAAAATTACCTTTTGTAAGGTTTGCGAAGACACAAGTTAGATTTTGTATTAAATATAGTAGTATAACTGTCATACTAAATATGAAAGGTTTATAAACATAACTCCAAAACCAACGTGAAATTTGTCTAAAAAAAGTCTGTAATATTGAATTTATGTCATTTTTAGCAAAATACAGTATTTTGGAAAGGTTCACAAATGGAACATTTATTTTTTACTGGCCTCATATTGGTCACAATCAAAATGACAGTTTTTGAAACATAACTGAAAAAAGTAGAAAATAAAAATGTTTAAAATTAAACCTAAAAAAATGTATCTTTGAGAGTTTAACTGGAAAAAAAAACATTTGGTAAGGTTTAAAAAAACAATTTTTTTTTTTTTTTTACCAAATTTGACAGTAATGTACTTAGAATCCTGAGATAATGCGAAAAAAGTAATACAAATATATTCCAACATAATTCCTAATCCAAATGAGCAAAATGTCTAAAAATGCCTGTTGTTTAGAAGTTATATTTGAATACATTTTTATTGCTTTTTTTTCACATTATCTCAGGATTCTAAGAACATTATAGTCATATTGAGTAAAAAACTACTTTTTGCCTTTGCAAGATGTAAAAAAGCATATGTTTCGAGGTAAAACTCCCAAAGATGCATTATTTCAGGCATTATTAGCCATTTTGCCTGTGTGGTGTAGGAGATATGTTTAAATAACTGTCATATTGAGTGTTACAGTATACAGTCATATTATAACATATTGTATACAGTATACAATATGTTTTACACAACATATTGAGAAAAAAAAACTACTTTTTGCATTTGCAAGATTTAAAAAAGCATATGTTTCGAGTAAAACTCCCAAATATTTATTATTTCAGGCATTATTAGCCATTTTTCATGTGTGGTGTAGGAGTTATGTTTAAATAACTGTTATATTGAGTGTTACAGTATACAGTCATATTGAGTAAAACCTCATTTGTGTATTTGCAAACCATAGAAAAACAACTGTATCTAGTAAAACTCACATGTATTCAATATCACAGGCATTTTTAGACATTTTGCACATTTGGATTAGGAATTATGTTGGAATCCATTTGTATTGCTTTTTTCGCATTATCTCAGGATTCTAAGTACATTACTGTCAAATTGAGTAAAAAAATACTTTTTGTTTTTGCAAACCCTACCAAATGTTTTTTTTTCAGGAAAACTCTCAAAGATGCATTTCTTCAGGCATTATTAGACGTTTTGCATGTATATTTTTGGAGTTATGTTTCAAAAACTGACATTTTGTGTTTGACCAATATGAGGCTTGGAAAACCTGATTTTTTTATTTGTGAACCTTTCCAAAATACCCGATTCCGGTAAAACTCACATAATTCTATATTACAGTCTTTTTTAGACAAATGTCATGTTTGGTTTTGGAGTTATGATTATAAACCTTTCATATTTAGTATGACAGTTATACTGTTATACTGAATAAAAAAAACTAACTTGTGTCTTTGTGAACCTCACTAAAGATCATTTTCTAGTACAACTAACAAAAATACATATCTCCAGGCATTATTAGCCATTTTTCACGTGTGGTGTAGGAGTTATGTTTAAATAACTGTCATATTGAGTGTTACAGTATACAGTCATATTGAGTAAAACCTCATTTGTGTATTTGCAAACCATAGAAAAAACAGTATCTAGTAAAACTCACATGTATTCAATATCACAGGCATTTTTAGACATTTTGATCGTTTGGATTAGGAATTATATTGGAATGCATTTTTATTGCTTTTTTCGCATTATCTCAGGATTGTAAGACTATTATAGTCATATTGAGTAAAAAACTACTTTTTGCATTTGCAAGATTTAAAAAAGCATATGTTTCGAGTAAAACTCCCAAAGTTGCATTATTTCAGATATTATTAGCCATTTTTCATGTGTGGTGTAGGAGTTATGTTTAAATAACTGTCATTTTGACTGTTACAGTATACAGTCATATTGACTAAAACATCATTTGTGTATTTGCAAACCATAGAAAAAAAACAGTATCTAGTAAAAGTCACATGTATTCAATATCACAGGTAATTTTAGACATTTTGATAGTTTGGATTAGGAATTATGTTGGAATCAATTTTTATTGCTTTTTTCGCATTATCTCAGGATTCTAAGTACATTACTGTCAAATTGAGTAAAAAATTACTTTTTGTTTTTGCAAACCCTACCAAATGTTTTTTTTTTCAGGAAAACTCTCAAAGATGCATTTCTTCAGGCATTATTAGACATTTTGCATGTGTATTTTAGGAGTTATGTTTAAAAACTGACATTTTGAGTTTGACCAATATGAGGCCAGTGAAACCTGATTTTTGTTTTTGTGAACCTTTTTCAAAATACCTGATTCCGGTAAAACTCACATAAATTCAATATTACAGGCTTTTTTGGACAAATTTCATGTTTGGTTTTGGAGTTATGATTATAAACCTTTCATATTTAGTATGACAGTTGCACTGTTATATTGAATAAAAAAACTAACTTGTGTCTTTGTGAACCTCACAAAAGATCATTTTTCTAGTACAACTAACAAAAATACATATCTCTAGGCATTATTAGCCATTTTGCATGTGTGGTGTAGGAGTTATGTTCAAATAGCTGTCATATTGAGTGTTACAGTATACAGTCATATTGAGTAATACCTCATTTTTGTATTTGCAAACCATAGAAAAAGAACTGTATCTCTTAAAACTCACATGTATTCAATATCACAGGCACTTTAAGACATTTTGCACGTTTGGATTAGGAATTATGTTGGAATACATTTTTTTTGCAAACCCTACCAAATGTTTTTTTTTTCAGGAAAACTCTCAAAGATGCATTTCTTCAGGCATTTTTAGGCCTTTGCATGTGTATTTTTGGAGTTATGTTTCAAAAACTGACATTTTGAGTTTGACCAATATGAGGCCAGTAACACCTGATTTTTGTATTTGTGAACCTTTCCAAAATACCTGATTCTGGTAAAACTCACATAATTTCAATGTTACAGGCTTTTTTAGAGAAATTTCTTGTTTGGTTTTGGAGTTATGATTATGAAGATTTCATATTTAGTATGACAGTTATAATGTTATATTGAATAAAAAAAACAACTTGTGTCTTTGCAAACCTTACAAAATATATTTTTCTTTTACAACTAACGAAAATACATATCTGTAGGCATTATTAGCCATTTTGCATGTGTTGTTTAGAAGTTATGTTTGAATACATTTTTATTAATTTTTTCGCATTATCTCAGGATTGTAAGACTATTATAGTCATATTGAGTAAAAAACTACTTTTTGCATTTGCAAGATTTAAAAAAGCATATGTTTCGAGTAAAACTCCCATAGATGCATTATTTCAGGCATTATTAGCCATTTTTCATGTGTGGTGTAGGAGTTATGTTTAAATAACTGTCATATTGAGTGTTACAGCATACAGTCAGATTGAGTAATACCTCATTTGTGTATTTGCAAACCATATAAAAACAACTGTATCTAGTAAAACTCACATGTATTCAATATCACAGGCAGTTTTAGACATTTTGCACGTTTGGATTAGGAATTATGTTGGAATCCATTTTTATTGCTTTTTTCGCATTATCTCAGGATTCTAAGTACATTACTGTAAAATTGAGTAAAAAAATTACTTTTTGGGTTTGCAGACCCTACAAAATATTTTTTTTTCAGGAAAACTCTCAAAGATGCATTTCTTCAGGCATTATTAGACATTTCGCATGTGTATTTTTGGAGTTATGTTTCAATAACTGACATTTTGAGTTTGACCAATATGACGCCAGTAAAACCTGATTTTTGTATTTGTGAACCATTCCAAAATACCTGATTCCGGTAAAACTCACATAAATTCAATATTACAGGCTTTTTAAGACAAATTTCATGTTTGGTTTTGGAGTTATGATTATAAACCTTTCATATTTAGTACTGTCATATTGAAATAAAAAACTAACTTGTGTCTTTGTGAACCTCACAAAAGATCATTTTTCTAGTACAACTAACAAAAATACATATCTCTAGGCATTATTAGCCATTTTGCATGTGTTGTTTAGAAGTTATTTTTGAATACATCTTTATTGCTTTTTTTATTATCTCAGGATTGTAAGACTATTATAGTCATATTGAGTAAAAAACTACTTTTTGCATTTGCAAGATTTAAAAAAGCAAATGTTTCGAGTACAACTCCCAAAGATGCATTATTTCAGGCATTATTAGCCATATTTTGTGTGGCGTAGGAGTTATGTTTAAATAACTGTCATATTGAGTGTTACAGTATACAGTCATATTGAGTAAAACCTCATTTGTGTATTTGCAAACCATAGAAAAACAACTGTATCTAGTAAAACTCACATGTATTCAATATCAAAGGCATTTTTAGACATTTTGCACTTTTGGATTAGGAATTATATTGGAATACATTTTTATTGCTCTTTTCGCATTATCTCAGGATTCTAAGTACATTACTGTCAAATTGAGTAAAAAAATTACTTTTTTTTTTGCAAACCCTACCAAATGTTTTTTTTTTTCAGGAAAACTCTCAAATATGCATTTTTTCAGGCATTATTAGACATTTGCATGTATATTTTTGGAGTTGTGTTTCAAAAACTGACATTTTGAGTTTGACCAATATGAGGCCAGTAAAACCTGATTTTTGTATTTGTGAACCTTTCCAAAATACCTGATTACGGTAAAACTAACATAAATTCAATATTACAGGCTTTTTAAGACAAATGTCATGTTTGGTTTTGGAGTTATGATTATAAACCTTTCATATTTAGTACTGTTATATTGCATAAAAAAACTAACATGTGTCTTTGTGAACCTCACAAAAGATAATTTTTCTAGTACAACTAACAAATATACATATCTCTAGGCATTATTAGCCATTTTGCATGTTTGTTTAGAAGTTATAATTTAATACATTTTTATTAATTTTTCGCATTATCTCAGGATTGTTAGACTATTATAGTCATATTGAGTAAAAAACTACTTTTTGCATTTGCAAGATTTAAAAAAGCATATGTTTCGAGTAAAACTCCAATGGATTTATTATTTAAGGCATTATTAGCCATTTTTCATGTATGGTGTAGGAGTTATGTTTAAATAACTGTCATATTGAGTGTTACAGTATACAGTCAGATTGAGTAATACCTCATTTGTGTATTTGCAAACCATAGAAAAACAACTGTATCTAGTAAAACTCACATGTATTCAATATCACGGGCAGTTTTAGACATTTTGCACGTTTGGATTAGGAATTATGTTGGAATCCATTTTTATTGCTTTTTTCACACTATCTCAGGAGTCTAAGAACATTATAGTCATATTGAGTAAAAAACTACTTTTTACATTTGCAAGATTTAAAAAAGCATATGTTTCGAGTAAAATTCCAAAAGATGCATTATTTCAGGCATTATTAGCCATTTTTCATGTGTGGTGTAGGAGTTATGTTTAAATAACTTTCATATTGAGTGTTACAGTATACAGTCATATTGAGTAAAACCTCATTTGTGTATTTGCAAACCATAGAAAAACAACTGTATCTAGTAAAACTCACATGTATTCAATATCACAGGCATTTTTAGACAATTTGCACATTTGGATTACAAATGATGTTGGAATACATTTTTTTGCTTTTTTCGCATTAGCTCAGGATTCTAAGTACATTACTGTCAAATTGAGTAAAAAAAATACTTTTTGTTTTTGCAAACCCTACCAAATGTTTTTTTTTTCAAAGATGCATTTCTTCTGGCATTATTTGACATTTTGAATGTGTTTTTTTGGAGTTATGTTTCAAAAACTAACATTTTGAATTTGACCAATATGACGCCAGTAAAACCTGATTTTTGTATTCGTGAACCTTTCCAAAATACCTGATTCCGGTAAAACTCACATAAATTCAATATTACAGGTTTTTTAGACAAATATAATGTTTGGTTTTGGAGTTATGATTATAAACCTTTCATATTTAGTATGACAGTTTTACTGTTATATTGAATAAAAAACTAACTTGTGTTTTTGTGAACCTCACAAAAGATCATTTTCCTAGTACAACTAACAAAAATACATATCTCTAGGCATTATTAGCCATTTTGCATGTGTTGTTTAGAAGTTATGTTTGAATACATTTTTATTGCTTTTTTTGCTTTATCTCAGGATTGGAAGACTATTTATTATAGTCATATTGAGTAAAACACTACTTTTTGCATTTGCAAGATTTCAAAAAGTATATGTTTCGAATACAACTCCAAAAGATGCATTATTTCAGGCATTATTAGCCATTTTTGATGTGTGGTGTAGGAGTTATGTTTAAATAACTGTCATATTGAGTGTTACAGTATACAGTCATATTGAGTAAAACCTCATTTTTGTATTTGCGAACCATGGAAAAACAACTTTATCTAGTAAAACTCACATGTATTCAATATCACAGGCATATTTAGACATTTTGCACGTTAGGATTAGGAATTATGTTGGAATACATTTTAATTGCTCTTTTCGCATTACCTACCAAATGTTTTTTTTCCAGGAAAACTCTCAAAGATGCATATCTTAAGGCATTATTAGACATTTGGCATGTGTATTTTTGGAGTTATGTTTCAAAAACTGACATTTTGAATTTGACCAATATGAGGCCAGTAAAACCTGATTTTTGTATTTGTGAACCTTTCCGAAATAGCCGATTCCGGTAAAACTCACATAATTCAATATTACGGGCTTTTTTAGACAAATTTCATGTTTGGTTTGTGAGTCATGATTATAAACCTTTCATATTTAGTATGACAGTTATACTGTTATATTAAATAAAAAAACTAACTTTTGTCTTTGTGAACCTCACAAAAGATCATTTTTCTAGTACAACTAACAAAAATACATATCTCTAGGCATTATTAGCCCTTTTGCATGTGTTGTTTAGAAGTTATGTTTGAATACATTTTTTTGCTTTTTTCGCATTATCTCAGGATTCTTAGAACATTATAGTCATATTGAGTAAAAAACTACTTTTTGCATTTGCAAGATTTAAAAAAGCATGCGTTTCGAGTAAAACTCCCAAAGATGCATCTTTTCAGGCATTATTAGCCATTGTTCATGTGTGGTGTAGGAGTTGTTTAAATAACTGTCATATTGAGTGTTACAGTATACAGTCACATTGAGTAATACCTAATTTTTGTATTTGCAAACCATAGAAAAAGAACTGTATCTAGTGAAACTCACATGTATTCAATATCACAGGCACTTTTAGACATTTTGCACGTTTGGATTAGGAATTATGTTGGAATACATTTTTATTGCTTTGTTCGCATTATCTCAGGATTCTAAGTACATTACTGTCAAATTGAGTAAAAAAAATATATATTTTTTTTTGCAAACCCTACCAAATGTTTTTTTTCAGGAAAACTCTCAAAGATGCATTTCTTCAGGCATTATTAGACATTTGCATGTGTATCCAAGATGGCGGCGCCCGGACGGGCTGCAACATTGCGGAGCTCCTGCTAAAGATGGAACATTTGGCAGAAATACCGGACAATTCTACAAACTGTATGGCTGGCTCACATCGTGGTCACTCCGTGATCACGTACGACCGCCAGACACTTCTGGATATGGACATATCGGGCCGTTTTGGACTGATAGACGCGTGCGTGCTAAACGTGCTAACTAGCATGGGAATACGTCGGTGGCTACATCCAGCGGCGTCTAGTAGCAGCGGGGGCCGTCTACGGAGCAGACGCCAGCGGTGGGATCGGAAACGCGGATGCCGAGCGGGGCTAAAAACAAAGCAGAAGGCTAATCCCCACAGAACACCACTTCCCTCCATCCTGAAGACGGATTTAAATGGAAAATGCGAGACTACTGGTCTGGGTAAGGAGTCAGTTAAATTAGAACACGTTTTTTCTGCTTTGAGTGTTTCAGAGTTGGACACGTGTTTTACCGAGGTGGCTAACTATGATGCGTGCAGTTTATCAAAGCAACAAACAAACAATCGGAAAATCCCCGTTACTGAGGTGGCTAACCATGATGCGTGCAGTTTATCAAAGCAACAATCAAACAATCGGAAAATTCCTGTCGTATCAATTCCTAGATATGGTCGTAACTATACTAAATGCACTGGGCATAATAAACACAACATTATTAATATTGCCACTACGGATAATTTGATCAAAAATTCCCTGAAACAGCCCACTACCTATAATATTGTTTTTTTAAACATAAGATAATTGTCTCCCAAAACGTTATTAGTTAATGATATTATCAGAGACAACAATCTGAACGTCATCGGTCTCAGCGAAACCTGGCTTAAACCAAACGACTTTTTTGCGCTAAATGAGGCATGTCCTCTTAACTTTACACATGCGCATATTGCCCGTCCGCTTAAAAGGGGTGGGGGGGTCGCACTAATATACAACGAAAACTTTAACCTTAGTCCTAACATAAATAATAAATATAAATCGTTTGAGGTGCTTACTATGAGGTCTGTCACACCGCTGCCTCTACACCTGGCTGTTATCTACCGCCCCCCAGGGCCCTATTCGGACTTTATCAATGAATTCTCAGAGTTCCTTGCTGATCTAGTGACACACGCCGATAATATAATCATAATGGGGGACTTTAATATCCATATGAATACCCCATCGGACCCACCGTGCGTAGCGCTCCAGACTGTAATTGATAGCTGTGGTCTCACACAAATAATAAATGAACCCACGCATCGCAACGGTAATACGATAGACCTAGTGCTTGTCAGGGGTATCACCGTTTCCAAAGTTACGATACTCCCGTATACTAAAGTATTGTCCGATCATTACCTTATAAAATTCGAGGTTCAGACGCATGTTCGTCAAACTAATAATAATAATAACTGCTATAGCAGCCGCAACATTAATACAGCCACAACAACAACTCTTGCTGACCTACTGCCCTCGGTAATGGCACCATTCCCAAAGTATGTGGGCTCTATTGATAACCTCACTAACAACTTTAACGACGCCCTGCGCGAAACCATTGATAACATAGCACCGCTAAAGTTAAAAAAGGCTCCAAAAAAGCGCACCCCGTGGTTTACAGAAGAAACTAGAGCTCAGAAATTATTATGTAGAAAGCTGGAACGCAAATGGCGCATGACTAAACTTGAGGTGCACCATCAAGCATGGAGTGATGGTTTAATAACTTATAAACGCATGCTTACCTTAGCTAAAGCTAAATATTACTCAAATCTCATCCACCATAATAAAAACGATCCTAAATTTTTGTTTAGTACGGTAGCATCGCTAACCCAACAAGGGACCCCTTCCAGTAGCTCAACCCACTCAGCTGATGACTTTATGCAATTCTTTAGTAAGAAAATTGAAGTCATTAGAAAGGAGATTAAAGACAATGCGTCCCAGCTACAACGGGGTTCTATTAACACTGATGCGATGGTATATACGGCGGATACTGCCCTCCAAAATCGTTTCTCTCGTTTTGAGGAAATAACATTAGAGGAATTGTTACAACGTGTAAATGGAATAAAACCGACAACATGTTTACTTGACCCTCTTCCTGGGAAACTGATCAAGGAGCTCTTTGTATTATTAGGTCCATCAGTGCTAAATATTATAAACTTATCACTCTCCTCGGGCACTGTTCCCCTAGCATTCAAAAACGCGGTTATTCATCCTCTTCTTAAAAGACCTTACCTCGATCCTGACCTCATGGTAAACTACCGACCGGTGTCTCACCTTCCCTTTATTTCCAAAATCCTTGAAAAAATTGTTGCGTAGCAGTTAAATGAACACTTAGCGTCTAACAATCTATGTGAAACCTTTCAATCCGGTTTCAGGGCAAATCACTCCACGAAGACAGCCCTCGCAAAAATGACTAATGATCTATTGCTAACGATGGATTCTGATGCGTCATCTATGTTGCTGCTCCTCGATCTTAGCGCTGCTTTCGATACCGTCGATCATAATATTTTATTAGAACGTATCAAAACACGAATTGGTATGTCAGACTTAGCCCTGTCTTGGTTTAACTCTTATCTTACTGATAGGATGCAGTGTGTCTCCCATAACAATGTGACCTCGGACTACGTTAAGGTAACGTGTGGAGTTCCCCAGGGTTCGGTCCTTGGCCCTGCACTATTCAGCATCTACATGCTGCCGCTAGGTGACATCATACGCAAATACGGTATTAGCTTTCACTGTTATGCTGATGACACCCAACTCTACATGCCCCTAAAGCTGACCAACACGCCGGATTGTAGTCAGCTGGAAGCGTGTCTTAATGAAATTAAACAATGCAACTCAACGCCAAAAAAACGGAAATGCTGATTATCGGTCCTGCTAGACACCGAACTCTATTTAATAATACAACTCTAACATTTGACAACCAAACAATTGAAGAAGGCAACACGGTAAAGAATCTGGGTATTATCTTCGACCCAACTCTCTCCTTTGAGGCACCCATTAAAAGCGTTACTAAAACGGCCTTCTTTCATCTCCGTAATATCGCTAAAATTCGCTCCATTCCGTCCACAAAAGACGCTGAGATCATTATCCATGCGTTTGTTACGTCTCGCCTCGACTACTGTAACGTATTATTTTCGGGTATCCCCATGTCTAGCATTAAAAGATTACAGTTGGTACAAAATGCGGCTGCTAGACCTTTGACAAGAAGAAGAAAGTTTGATCACATTACGCCTGTACTGGCTCACCTGCACTGGCTTCCTGTGCACTTAAGATGTGACTTTAAGGTTTTACTACTTACGTATAAAATACTACACGGTCTAGCTCCATCCTATCTTGCCGATTGTATTGCACCATATGTCCCGGCAAGAAATCTGCGTTCAAAGGACTCCGGCTTGTTAGTGATTCCCATAGCCCAAAAAAAGTCTGCGGGCTATAGAGCGTTTTCCGTTCGGGCTCCAGTACTCTGGAATGCCCTCCCGGTAACAGTTAGAGATGCCACCTCGGTAGAAGCATTTAAGTCTCACCTTAAAACTCATTTGTATACTCTAGCCTTTAAATAGACTCCCTTTTTAGACCAGTTGATCTCTGCCGTTTCTTTTCTTTTTCTTCTATGTCCCACTCTCCCTTGTGGAGGGCGTCCGGTCCGATCCGGTGGCCATGTACTGCTTGCCTGTGTATCGGCTGGGGACATCTCTGCGATGCTGATCCGCCTCCGCTTGGGATGGTTTCCTGCTGGCTCCGCTGTGAACGGGACTCTCGCTGCTGTGTTGGATCCGCTTTGGACTGGACTCTCGCGACTGTGTTGGATCCATTGTGGATTGAACTTTCACAGTACCATGTTAGACCCGCTCGACATCCATTGCTTTCCTCCTCTCTAAGGTTCTCATAGTCATCATTGTCACCGACGTCCCACTGGGTCATTATTGTCACCGATGTCCCACTGGGTGTGAGTTTTCCTTGCCCTTATGTGGGCGTACCGAGGATGTCGTGGTGGTTTGTGAAGCCCTTTGAGACACTAGTGATTTAGGGCTATATAAGTAAACATTGATTGATTGATTGATTGATATTTTTGGAGTTATGTTTCAAAAACTGACATTTTGAGTTTGACCAATATGAGGCCAGTAAAACCTGATTTTTGTATTTGTGAACCTTTCCAAAATACCTGATTCCGGTAAAACTCACATAAATTCAATATTACAGGCTTTTTAGAACAAATTTCATGTTTGGTTTTGGAGTTCTGATTATAAACCTTTCATATTTAATACTGTTATATTGAATAAAAAAAAACTAACTTGTGTCTTTTTGAACCTCACAAAAGATCATTTTTCTAGTACAACTAACAAAAATACATATCTGTAGGCATTATTAGCCATTTTGCATGTGTTGTTTAGAAGTTATGTTTGAATACATTTGTATTGCTTTTTTTGCATTATCTCAGGATTGTAAGACTATAATAGTCATATTGGGTAAAAAACTACTTTTTGCATTTGCAAGATTTAAAAAAGCATATGTTTCGAGTAAAACTCCCAATGATGCATTATTTCAGGCATTATTAGTTATTTTTCATGTGTGGTCTAGGAATTATGTTTAAATAACTGTCATATTGAGTGTTACAGTATACAGTCATATTGAGTAAAACCTAAATTTTGTGTTTGCAAACTATAGAAAAACAACTGTATCTCGTAAAACTCACATGTATTCAATATCACAGGCCTTTTTAGACATTTTGCACGTTTGGATTAGGAATTATGTTGGAATACATTTTATATGCTTTTTTTCGCATTATATCAGGATTATAAGTACATTACCGACAAATTTAGTAAAAAATTACTTTTTGTTTTTGCAAACCTTACCAAATATTTTTTTTCCAGGAAAATGCTCGAAGATACTTTTCTTCAGGCATTATCAGACATTTTGCATTTCTACTTTTGGAATTATGTTTCAAAATTGTCATTTTGAGTGTGACCAATATGAGGCCGGTAAAACCTAATATTCGTATTTGTGAACCTTTCCAAAATACCTGATTCTGCTAAAACTCACATAAATTCAATAACCCGAACCGTAACCCTAACCCAGTAAATGACCGTTTTTTTTACAGAATTTATTTTTACAGAGTTTGCAAAGATACAAGTTTTTTTTTATTTTTTATTCAATATAACATAATAATATGGAAGGTTAATAAACATAACTCCAAAACCAAACATGAAATCTGTCTAAAAAAGCCTGTAATATTGACTTTATGTGAGTTTTACCTGAATTAGGTATTTTGGAAAGGTTCACAAATACAAAAAATTGGTTTTACTGGCCTCACATTGGTCACACTGAATAAGAACCATATCTCCAAAAATACACATGCAAAATTACAAAAAAATGCCGAAAGAAATGTATCTTTGTGAATTTTACTGGAAAAAAAACATTTTGTAAGGTTTGCAAAAACAAAAGGAAATGTTTTGTAATATTAATATAATTTTAAGGTAATTCAATTTTTTTTAATATTTATGTGTATTTTCACATTCAAAGTGAAAAATATATGTAGCCTCTTATAAAATGTTTAAGGTCAAACTAACAATTACATTTTTTTCCCTGTAATATGACATACATGAGTGACTGCAAGACATACTTAATCAACAGTCAACAGCCTTACAGATCACACTGACGGTGGCCGTACAAACAACTTTAACAATGTTACAAATATGCGCCACATTGTGGAGCCACATCAAACAAGAATGACAAACACATTTCAGGAGAACATCTTCACCGTAACACAATATTAACACAACAGAAACAATACTCAGAATTCCATGTGTTACAATGTACACCCCACCACCTAACCCCGCCCACCTCAACCAACGCACGGAGGGGGGCAGTGATGTTTGGGGGCACGGGGTTGTGTGGTAGCAGGGGTGTAGCCCGGAAGAGTCAGCGCTGCATGGGCTTGTGGGTATTTGTTATGTTGTGTTTATGTTTTGTTACAGTGAGGATGTTTTCCTAAAATGTGTTTATCATTTTTGTTCGATGTGGATTCACAGTGTGGTGCATATTTTGTAACAGTGTTAAAGTTGTTTGTACAGCCACCAGCAGTGTGACCTGTGTGGCTGTTGACCAAGTATGTCTTGCAGTCACTATCTTGTGCATGACATTACCGTGCACATCACACGCATCAGTAGGCATGCTAATGATTTGGTGAATGAGCATATAAAAAGTCTCCTGGCTAGACTTTAGGTCAATACTACATGAGGGTCAGTAAAATTCTCGCGGTGAAATGGGAGGATCGGTTGCTAGGGTGGGATAGCCATTCATGCAATGCAAATCCACTTTGCATCAAGTTCCTACATCCAGTGGCCCCCCGGTAAAGTCAATGAGACACCCCTGATCCTAACAATTCAGAAAAAATCTGTTAAACAATGGTATTTTTCTGTGGAACCGCCAGCATTGTCACTTCACTAAAGGTGGTTGATCGTAATAGTTTGGAAAAAGTCTGAAAAATAAAGCTATTTTTCAGCAGAACTGTTTGCATAGTCACTTTATTAAAGGTGGTTGATCTTAATAATTTAGTAAAAATCTGTAAAATCACAATATTTCACCCCAAAACATTTCATGAAAATTTATGTAAATATAATATTTTTGATCATTATTTGGTTTACAATGTTTTACTTTAGTTTTATGGTTTTTGTTTGGCAGCCGTAGCTGCCAGTAAATGACCGTTTTTTTTACAAAATGTATTTTTACAGTGTTTGCAAAGATAAAAGTTAGTTTTTTTTATTCAATATAACAGTAAAACTGTCATACTAAATATGAATGGTTCATAAACATAACTCCAAAACCAAACATGAAATCTGTCTAAAAAAGACAAATTTCATGTTTGGTTTTAGAGTTATGATTATAAACCTTTCATATTTAGTATGACAGTTGCACTATTATATTGATTAAAAAAACTAACTTGTGTCTTTGTGAACCTCACAAAAGATCATTTTTCTAGTACAACTAACAAAAATACATATCTGTAGGCATTATTAGCCACTTTTCATGTGTTGTTTAGGAGTTATGTTTGAATACATTTTTATTAATTTTTCGCATTATCTCAGGATTGTAAGATTATTATAGTCATATTGAGTAAAAAACTACTTTTTGCATTTGCAAGATTTAAAAAAGCACATGTTTCGAGTAAAACTCCCAAAGATGCATTATTTCAGACATTATTAGCGATTTTTCATGTGTGGTGTAGGAGTTAGGTTTAAATAACTGTCATATTGAGTGTTACTGTATACAGTGATATTGAGTAATACCTCATTTGTGTATTTGCAAACCATAGAAAAACAACTGTATCTAGTAAAACTCACATGTATTCAATATCACAGGCATTTTTAGACATTTTTTACGTTTGGATTAGGAATTATATTGGAATACATTTTTATTGCTTTCTTTGCATTATCTCAGGATTCTAAGTACATTACTGTCAAATTGAATAAAACATTACTTTTTGTTTTTGCAAACCCTACCAAATGTTTTTTTTTTTCAGGAAAACTCTCAAAGATGCATTTCCTCGGATATTTTTAGACATTTTTTATGTGTATTTTTGGAGTTATGTCATTTTGAGTGTGACCAATATGAGGTCAGTAAAACCAAACTTTTGTATTTGTGATTCTTTTCAAAATACCTGATTCTGGTAAAACTCACATAAATTCAATATTGAAAGCCTTTTTAAGACAAATTAATGTTTGGTTTTGGAGTTATATTTATAAACCTTTCATATTTAGTATGACAATTACACTGTTATTTTGAATAAAAAAACTAACTTGTGTCTTTGCAAACCTTACAAAAGATATTTTTTCTTGTACAACTAACAAAAATACATATCTCTAGGCATTATTAGCCATTTTGCATGTGTTGTTTGAATACATTTTTATTGCTTTTTTCGCATTATCTCAGGATTCTAAGAACATTATAGTCATATTGAGTAAAAAACTACTTTTTGCATTTGCAAGATGTAAAAAAGCATATGTTTCGAGTAAAACTCCCAAAGATGCATTGTTTCAGGCATTACTAGCCATTTTTCATGTGTGGTGTAGGAGTTATGTTTAAATAACTGTCATATTGAGTGTTACAGTATAGTCATATTGAGTAAAACCTAATTTTTGGATTTGCAAACCATAGAAAAACAACTGTATCCAGTAAAACTTACAAGTATTCAATATCAAAGGCATTTTTAGACAATTTTCACATTTGGATTAGGAATTATGTTGGAATACATTTTTATTGCTTTTTTCGCATTATCTCAGGATTCTAAGTACATTACTGTCAAATTTAGTAAACAAATACTATTTGTTTTTGCAAACCTTACCAAATGTTTTTTTCCAGTAAAACTCTCAAAGATACAATTTTTCAGACATTATTAGACATTTTGCATTTCCACTTATGGAGTTATTTTTCAAAAACTGTCATTTTGATTTTGACCAATATGAGGCCAGTAAAAAATACATTTTCCATTTGTGAACCTTTCCAAAATACCTGATTCTGCTAAAACTCACATGAATTCAATATTACAGTCTTTTTTAGACACATTTCACGTTTGGTTTTGGAGTTGTGATTATAAACCTTTCATATGTAGTATGACAGTTATACTTTTATATTGAATAAAAAAACAAACTTTTGTCTTTGCAAACCTTAAAAAATATCCTAACTAACAAAAATACATATCTGTAGGCATTATTAGCCTTTTTGCAAGTGTTGTTCAGAAGTTATGTTTGAATACATTTTTATTGCTTTTTTCGCATTATCTCAGAATTTTAAGAACATTATAGTCATATTGAGTAAAAAACTACGTTTTGCATTTGCAAGGTGTAAAAAAGCATATGTTTTGAGTAAAACTCCCATTATTTGCATTATTTAAGGCATTATTAGCCATTTTTCATGTGCGGTGTAGGAGTTATGTTTAAATAACTGTCATTTTGACTGTTACAGTATGCAGTCATATTGAGTAAAACCAAATGTTTGTCTTTGCAAACCATAGAAAAACAACTGTATCTAGTAAAACTTACATGTATTCAATATAAGATTTATTATTAGACATTTTGCACATTTGGATTAGGAATTATGTTGTAATACATTTTCATTGCTTTTTTCGCATTATCTCAGGATCCTTAATACATTACTGTCAAATTTAGTAAAAAATTACTTTTTGATTTTGCAAACCTTACCAAATACTTTTTTTTTCCAGTAAAACTCTCAAAGATTCATTTTTTTTCGTCGTTATTAGACATTTTCCATTTCTACTTTTGGAGTTATGTTTCAAAAACTGTCATTTTGAGTATGACCAATATGAGGCCAGTAAAACCTAATTTTTGTATTTGTGAACCTTTCCAAAATACCTAATTCTGGTAAAACTCGCATAAATACAATATAACAGGCTTTTTTAGACAAATTTCACATTTGGTTTTGGAGTTATGTTTATAAACCTTTCATATTTAGTTATACTACTATATTTACAACAAAAACTAACTTGTGTCTTCGCAAACCTTACAAAAGGTAATTTTTCCAGTAAAACTAACAAAAATACATATCTCTAGGCATTATTAGCCATTTTGCATGTGTTGTTTAGAAGTTATGTTTGAATACATTTTTATTGCTTTTTTCGCATTATCTCAGGATTCTAAGAACATTATAGTCATATTGAGTAAAAAACTACTTTTTGCATTTGCAAGATGTAAAAAAGCATATGTTTCGAGTAAAACTCCCAAAGATGCATTATTTCAGGCATTATTAGCCATTTTTCATGTGTGGTGTAGGAGTTATGGTTAAATAACTGTCATATTGACTGTTTAAGTATACAGTCATATTGAGTAAAACCTAAATTTTGTATTTGCTAACCATAGAAAAACAACTGTATCTAGTAAAACTCACATGTATTCAATATAACAGGAATTTTTAGACATTTTGCACGTTTGGATTAGGAATTTGGTTGGAATACATTTTTATTACTTTTTTCGCATTATCTCAGGATTCCAAGTACATTACTGTCAAATTTAGTAAAAATAATTATTTTTGTTTTTGCAAACCTTACCAAATGTTTTTTTTTTTTCAGGAAAACTCTCAAAGATACATTTCTTCAGGCATTATGAGACATTTTGCATTTCTACTTTTGGAGTTATGTTTCAAAATTGTCATTTTGAGTGTGACCAATATGAGGCCAGTAAACATTAAATTCTGTATTCATGAACCTTTCCAAAATACCTGATTCTGGTAAAACTCACATAATTTCAATGTTACAGGCTTTTTTAGAGAAATTTCATGTTTGGTTTTGGAGTTATGATTATGAAGATTTCATATTTAGTATGACAGTTATACTGTTATATTGAATAAAAAAAAACAACTTGTGTCTTTGCAAACCTTACAAAATATATTTTTCTTTTACAACCAACGAAAATACATATACCTGTAGGCATTATTAGCCATTTTGCATGTGTTGTTTAGAAGTTATGTTTGAATACATTTTTATTGCTTTTTTTGCATTATCTCAGGATTCTAAGAACATTATAGTCATATTGAGTAAAAAAACTACTTTTTGCATTTGCAAGATGTAAAAAAGCATATGTTTCGAGTAAAACTCCCAAAGATGCATTATTTCAGGCATTATTAGCCATTTTTCATGTGTGGTGTAGGAGTTATGTTTGAATAACAGTCATATTGAGTGTTACAGTATACAGTCATATTGAGTAAAACCTAATGTTTGTATTTGAAAAACCATAGAAAATCAACTGTATCTAGTAAAACTCACGGATTCAAAAGCACAGGCATTTTTAGACAATTTGCACGTTTGGATTAGGAATTATGTTGGAATACATTTTTATTGCTCTTTTTGCATTATCTCAGGATTTAAGTACATAACCGTCAAATTGGGTAAAACATTTCTTTTTGTTTTTGCAAACCTTACAAAATGTTTTTTTCCAGTAAAACTCACAAAGATACATTTCTTCAGGCATTTTTTTGTAATTTTGCATGTGTATTTTTGGAGATATGGTTCCAAAACTGTCTTATTGAGTGTGACCAATATGAGGCCAATAAAACCACATTTTTGTATTATTGAACCTTTCCAAAATACCTAATTCAGGTAAAACTCACATAAAGTTAATATTACAGGCTTTTTTAGACAGATTTCATGTTTGGTTTTGGAGTTATGTTTATGAACCTTTCATATTTAGTATGACAGTTATACTGTTATATTGAATAAAAAAAACTAACTTTTATCTTTGCAAACACTGTAAAAATAAATTCTGTAAAAAAACGGTCATTTACTGGCAGCTACGGCTGCCAAACAAAAACCATAAATTTAAAGTAAAACATTGTAAACCAAAAAATGATCAAAAACATTATATTTACAGAAATTTTCATGAAACGTTTTGGGGAAAAATATCGCAATTTTACAGATTTTTACTAAATTATTAAGATCAACCACCTTTAATAAAGTGACTATGCAAACAGTTCTGCAGAAAAATACCTTTATTCTTCAGAGTTTGTCCAACTTATCACGATCAACCACCTTTAGTGAAGTGACAATGCTGGCGGTTCCATAGAAAAAAACACCATTGTTAAACAGATTTTTTCTGAATTGTTAGGATCAGGGGTGTCTCATTCACTTCACCAGGGGGCCACTGGATGCAGGAAGTTGATGGAAAGTGGGTTAACCTTGCATGAATCCAGCAACATACTTACAAATCCCACCGCGAGAATTTATCTGACCCTCATATAGGATTGACTCAAAGTTTGGCCGGGTGAATATGACATGAAGTACCGTGGGGTGTTTTTTAGTACGCTCATTCACCAAATCATCAGCGTGCTTATTGAGGCATGTGATGGGCACTGTCCTGTTGTGCATATGATAGTGACTGCGAGATATACTTGGTCAACAGCCACACAGGTCACACTGACGGTGGCTGTACAAACAACTTTAACACTGTTACAAATATGGACCACACTATGAACCCACATCAAACAAGAATGATAAAAACATTTCAGGAAAACATCCTCACTGTAATAAAACATAAACACAACATAACAAATACCCACAAGCCCATGCAGCGCTGACACTTACAGGCTACACCCCTGCTCCCAACCAACCCTGCGCCCCAAAACATCACCGTCCCCCTCCGTGCGTTGGTTGAGGTGGGCGGGGTTAGGTGGTGGGGGTGTATATTTTAACACATGGAATTCTGGGTATTGTTTCTGTTGTGTTAATGTTGTGTTATGGTGAAGATGTTCCCCTGAAATGTGTTTGTCATTCTTGTTTGATGTGGTTCCACAGTGTGGCGCATATTTGTAACATTGTTAAAGTTGTTTGTACGGCCACCGTCAGTGTGATCTGTAAGGCTGTTGACTGTATATTAAGTATGTCTTGCAGTCACTCATGTATTTCATATTAAAGGGAAAAAAATGTAATTGTTAGTTTGAGCTTAAACCTTTTATAAGAGGCTACATATATTTTTCTACTTGAATGTGAAAATACACATAAATATTAAAAAAATTAGATTTACCTTAAAATTACATATAAAACTGTTAGATTGTTAGTATGGACAAATATTTTTATATAACAAGCTACATATTTAATTAAAGTTAATTACTGTAATTTTACATGAAAATGAAAGTAATTTGAGAAAACAGAAAATAATATGTAAAATTAATTTGGTATTTTTCTGTAAAAAAATAGGAATATACATAGTTCGTCATTACTGGCATATTACTTAAAATAACAGGTGGTTTGTTTATTTACAGATAATGTCTTCAATTCTACAGTTTTATAACCTATCTAAAAAAATTGAAAAATTACAGTAGAAATTTAGAGTAAACTAACCATAAAAATAGGATTTTTTTTTTTTTACAGTGAACCCTACAAAAGATCATTTTTCTAGCACAACTAACAAAGATACACATCTCTAGGCATTATTAGCCGTTTTGCATGTGTTGTTTAAAAGTTGTGTTTGAAAACATTTTTATTGCTTTTTTCGCATTATCTCGGGATTCCAAGAACATTATTGTCATATTGAGTAAAATAACTATTTTTTGCATTGCAAAGATTTAAATAAGCAATTGTTTCGAGTAAAACTCCCAAAGATGCATTATTTCAGGCATTATTAGCCATTTTTCATGTGTGGTGTAGGAGTTATGTTTAAATAACTGTCATATTGAGTGTTACAGTATACAGTCATATTGAGTAAAACCTAATTTTTGTATTTGCAAACCATAGAAAATCAACTGTATCTAGTAAAACTCACATGGATTCAAAAGCACAGGCATTTTTAGACAATTTGCACGTTTGGATTAGGAATTATGTTGGAATACATTTTTATTGCGCTTTTTGCATTATCTCAGGATTTAAGTACATAACTGTCAAATTGGGTAAAACATTTCTTTTTGTTTTTGCAAACCTTACAAAATGTTTTTTTCCAGTAAAACTCACAAAGATACATTTCTTCAGGCATTTTTTTGTAATTTTGCATGTGTATTTGTGGAGATATGGTTCCAAAACTGTCTTATTGAGTGTGACCAATGTGAGGCCAGTAAAACCAATTTTTTGCATTTGTGAACCTTTCCAAAATACCTAATTCAGGTAAAACTCACATAAAGTCAATATTACAGGCTTTTTTAGACAGATTTCATGTTTGGTTTTGGAGTTATGTTTATGAACCATTCATATTTAGTATGACAGTTTTACTGTTATATTGAATTAAAAAAACTAACTTTTATCTTTGCAAACACTGTAAAAATACATTTTGTAAAAAAACGGCCATTTACTGGCAGCTGGGCTGCCAAACAAAAACCATAAAACTAAAGTAAAACGTTGTAAACCAAATAATGATCAAAAATATTATATTTACAGAAATTTTCATGAAATGTTTTGGGGTGAAATATTGTAATTTTACAGATTTTTACTAAATTATTAAGATCAACCACCTTTAATAAAGTGACGATGCAAACAGTTCTGCTGAAAAATACCTTTATTCTTCAGAGTTTTTCCAAATTATTACGATCAACCACCTTTAGTGAAGTGACAATGCTGGCGGTTCCACAGAAAAATACCATTGTTTAACAGATTTTTTCTGAATTGTTAGGATCAGGGGTGTCTCATTGACTTTACCGGGAGGGCACTGGATGTAAGAACTTGATTTAAAGTGGATTCGCATTGCATGGATGGTTATCCCACCCTAGCAACCAATCCTCCCATTTCACCGCGAGAATTTTACTGACCCTCAAGTAGTATTGACCTAAAGTCTATCGGGGAGACTTTTTATACGCTCATTCACCAAAGCATTAGCATGCCTACTGATGCGTGTGATGTGCACGGTAATGTCATGCACAAGATAGTGACTGCAAGACATACTTGGTCAACAGCCACACAGGTCACACTGCTGGTGGCTGTACAAACAACTTTAACACTGTTACAAAATATGCACCACACTGTGAATCCACATCGAACAAGAATGATGAACACATTTTAGGAAAACATCCTCACTGTAACAAAACATAAACACAACATAACAAATACCCACAAGCGCTGACTCTTCCGGGCTACACCCCTGCTACGACCCAACCCCGCGCCCCCAAACATCACCTTCCCCCTCTGTGCGTTGGTTGAGGTGGGCGGGGTTAGGTGGTGGGGGTGTATATTGTAACACATGGAATTCTGGGTATTGTTTCTGTTGTGTTACGGTGAAGATGTTCTCCTGAAATGTGTTTGTCATTCTTGTTTGATGTGGCTCCACAATGTGGCGCATATTTGTAACATTGTTAAAGTTGTTTGTACGGCCATCGTCAGTGTGATCTGTAAGGCTGTTGACTGTTGATTAAGTATGTCTTGCAGTCACTCATGTATGTCATATTACAGGGAAAAATGTTTTATTGTTAGTTTGACCATAAACCTTTTATAAGAGGCTACATATATTTTTCACCTTGAATGTGAAAATACACATGAATATAAAAAAACATTGAATTACCTTAAAATTACATTAACATTACAAAACATTTCTTTTTGTTTTTGCAAACCTTACAAAATGTTTTTTTTTCCACTAAAATTCACAAAGATACATTTCTTCAGGCATTTTTTTGTAATTTTGCATGTGTATTTTTGGAGATATGGTTCAAAAACTGTCTTATTCAGTGTGACCAATGTGAGGCCAGTAAAACCAATTTTTTGTATTTGTGAACCTTTCCAAAATACCTATTTCAGGTAAAACTCACATAAAGTCAATATTACAGGCTTTTTTAGACAGATTTCATGTTTGGTTTTGGAGTTATGTTTATTAACCTTCCATATTATTATGACAGTTACACTGTTATATTGAATAAAAAAAAAAAAAACTTGTATCTTTGCAAACTCTGTAAAAATAAATTCTGTAAAAAAAAACGGTCATTTACTGGGTTAGGGTTAGGGTTCGGGTTATTGAATTTATGTGAGTTTTAGCAGAATCAGGTATTTTGGAAAGGTTCACAAATACAAAAATTAGGTTTTACCGGCCTCATATTGGTCACACTCAAAATGACAATTTTGAAACATAATTCCAAAATTAGAAATGCAAAATGTCTAATAATGCCTGAAGAAAAGTATCTTCGAGCATTTTCCTGGAAAAAAATATTTGGTAAGGTTTGCAAAAAAAAAGAAGTATTTTTTTACTAAATTTGTCGGTAATGTTCTTATAATCCTGATATAATGCGTAAAAAGCATGTAAAATGTATTCCAACATAATTCCTAATCCAAACGTGCAAAATGTCTAAAAAGGCCTGTGATATTGAATACATGTGAGTTTTAAGAGATACAGTTGTTTTTCTATGGTTTGCAAATACAACATTTAGGTTTTACTCATTATGACTGTATACTGTAACACTCAATATGACAGTTATTTAAACATAATTCCTAGACCCATCCATCCATCCATCATCTTCCGCTTATCCGAGGTCGGGTCACGGGGGCAGCAGCCTAAGCAGGGAAGCCCAGACTTCCCTATCTCCAGCCACTTCGTCTAGCTCTTCCCGGGGGATCCCGAGGCGTTCCCAGGCCAGCCGGGAGACACAGTCTTCCCAACGTGTCCTGGGTCTTCCCCGTGGCCTCCTACCAGCTGGACGTGCCCTAAACACCTCCCTAGGGAGGCGTTCGGGTGGCATCCTGACCAGATGCCCGAACCACCTCATCTGGCTCCTCTCGATGTGGAGGAGCAGCGGCTTTACTTTGAGTCCCTCCCGGATGGCAGAGCTTCTCACCCTATCTCTAAGGGAGAGCACCGCCACCCAGCGGAGGAAACTCATTTCGGCCGCTTGTACCCGTGATCTTATCCTTTCGGTCATGACCCAAAGCTCATGACCATTGGTGAGGATGGGAACGTAGATCGACCGGTAAATTGAGAGCTTTGCCTTCCGGCTCAGCTCCTTCTTCACCACAACGGATCGATACAACGTCCGCATTACTGAAGACGCCGCACCGATCCGCCTGTCGATCTCACGATCCACTCTTCCCCCACTCGTGAACAAGACTCCTAGGTACTTGAACTCCTCCACTTGGGGCAGGGTCTCCTCCCCAACCCGGAGATGGCACTCCACCCTTTTCCGGGAGAGAACCATGGACTCGGACTTGGAGGTGCTGATTCTCATTCCGGTCGCTTCACACTCGGCTGCAAACCGATCCAGTGAGAGCTGAAGATCCCGGTCAGATGAAGCCATCAGGACTACATCATCTGCAAAAAGCAGAGACCTAATCCCGTGGCCACCAAACCGGATCCCCTCAACGCCTTGGCTGCGCCTAGAAATTCTGTCCATAAAAGTTATGAACAGAATCGGTGACAAAGGACAGCCTTGGCGGAGTCCAACCCTCACTGGAAACGTGTCCGACTTACTGCCAGCAATGCGGACCAAGCTCTGACACTGATCGTACAGGGAGCGGACTGCCACAATAAGACAGTCCGGTACCCCATACTCTCTGAGCACTCCCCACAGGACTCCCCGAGGGACACGGTCGAATGCCTTCTCCAAGTCCACAAAGCACATGTAGACTGGTTGGGCAAACTCCCATGCACCCTGAAGAACCCTGCCGAGAGTATAGAGCTGGTCCACAGTTCCACGACCAGGACAAAAACCACACTGTTCCTCCTGTATCCGAGGTTCGACTATCCGCCGAAGCTTCCTCTCCAGTACACCTGAATAAACCTTACCGGGAAGGCTGATGAGTGTGATCCCACGATAGTTGGAACACACCCTCCGGTCCCCCTTCTTAAAGAGAGGGACCACCACCCCGGTCTGCCAATCCAGAGGTACCGCCCCCGATGTCCACGCGATGCTGCAGAGTCTTGTCAACCAAGACAGCCCCACAGCATCCAGAGCCTTAAGGAACTCCGGGCGGGTCTCATCCACCCCCGGGGCCTTGCCGCCGAGGAGCTTTTTAACTACCTCAGCAACCTCAGCCCCAGAAATAGGAGAGTCCACTGCAACTTCCCCAGGCACCGCTTCCTCAAAGGAAGACGTGTTGGTGGGATTGAGGAGGTCTTCGAAGTATTCCCTCCACCGATCCACAACATCCACAGTCGAAGTCAGCAGAACACCATCCGCACCATACACGGTGTTGATAGTGCACTGCTTCCCCTTCCTGAGGCGGCGTATGGTGGTCCAGAATCGCTTCGAAGCCGTCCGGAAGTCGTTTTCCATGGCTTCCCCGGACTCTTCCCATGTCCGAGTTTTTGCCTCCGCGACCGCTAAAGCTGCACACCGCTTGGCCCGTCGGTACCCGTCCACTGCCTCCGGAGTCCTATGAGCCAAAAGAACCCGATAGGACTCCTTCTTCAGCTTGACGGCATCCCTCACTGCTGGTGTCCACCAACGGGTTCTGGGATTACCGCCACGACAGGCACCAACAACCTTGCGGCCACAGCTCCAATCAGCCGCCTCGACAATAGAGGTTCGGAACATGGTCCACTCGGACTCAATGTCCCGCACCTCCCTCGTGACATGTTCAAAGTTCTCCCGTAGGTGTGAATTGAAACTCTCTCTGACAGGAGCCTCTGCCAGACGTTCCCAGCAGACCCTCACATTGCGTTTGGGGCTGCCAGGTCTGTCCGGCATCCTCCCCCACCATCGCAGCCAACTCACCACCAGGTGGTGATCGGTAGAAAGCTCCGCCCCTCTCTTCACCCGAGTGTCCAAAACATAAGGCCGCAAATCCGATGACACAACTACAAAGTCGATCATGGAACTGCGGCCTAGGGTGTCCTGGTGCCAAGTGCACATATGGACACCCTTATGTTTGAACATGGTGTTTGTTATGGACAATCCGTGACGAGCACAAAAGTCCAATAACAAAACACCACTCGGGTTTAGATCCGGGCGACCATTCTTCCCAATCACGCCTCTCCAGGTTTCACTGTCGTTGCCAACATGAGCGTTGACGTCTCCCAGTAGGGCAAGGGAATCACCCGCGGGAGCACTTTCCAGTACTCCTTCGAGTGTACCCAAAAAGGGTGGGTACTCTGAACCGTTGTTTGGTGCGTAAGCACAAACAACAGTCAGGACCCGTCCCCCCCACCCGAAGGCGAAGGGAAGCTACCCTCTCGTCCACTGGGTTGAACTCAAACGTGCAGGCTTTGAGCTGGGGGGCAACGAGAATTGCCACCCCAGCCCGTCGCCTCTCACTGCCGGCAACGCCAGAGTGGAAGAGGGTCCAGTCCCTCTCGAGAGAACTGGTTCCAGAGCCCTTGCTGTCCGTCGAGGTGAGTCCGACTATATCCAGCCGGAACTTCTCTACCTCGCGGACTAGCTCAGGCTCTTTCCCCCCCAGTGAGGTGACGTTCCACGTCCCAAGAGCTAGCTTCTATAGCCGAGGATCGGACCGCCAAGTGCCCTTCCTTTGGCTGCCGCCCAGCTCACAATGCACCCGACCTCTATGGCCCCTCCTATGAGTGGTGAGCCCATTGGAGGGATGACCCACGTTGCCTCTTCGGGCTGTGCCCGGCCGGGCCCCATCGTGCCCCAACTCCGGGCCTGGCTCCAGAGCGGGGCCCCGGTGACCCGCGTCCGGGCGAGGGAAATCTGAGTTCATTTTGTTGTAATTCCATAGAAGTCTTTGAGCTGCTCTTTGTCTGATCACTCACCTAGGACCTGTTTGTCTTGGGAGACCCTACCAGGGGGCATGAAAGCCCCCAGACAACATAGCTCCTAGGATCATCTGGACACGCAAACTCCTCTACCACGGTAAGGTAGCAGCTCAGAGAGGAGAATTCCTAGACCACACATGAAAAATAACTAATAATGCCTGAAATAATGCATCTTTGGGAGTTTTACTCGAAACATATGCTTTTTTAAATCTTGCAAATGCAAAAAGTAGTTTTTTACCCAATATGACTATCATAGTCTTACAATCCTGAGATAATGCAAAAAAAGCAATACAAATGTATTCAGACATAACTTCTAAACAACACATGCAAAATGGCTAATAATGCCTACAGATATGTATTTGTGTTAGTTGTACTAGAAAAATGATCTTTTGTGAGGTTCACAAAGACACAAGTTAGTTTTTTTTATTCAATATAACAGTACTAAATATGAAAGGTTTATAATCAGAACTCCAAAACCAAACATGAAATTTGTCCTAAAAAGCCTGTAATATTGAATTTATGTGAGTTTTACCGGAATCAGGTATTTTGGAAAGGTTCACAAATACAAAAATCAGGTTTTACTGGCCTCATATTGGTCAAACTCAAAATGTCAGTTTTTGAAACATAACTCCAAAAATACACATGCAAATGTCTATTAATGCCTGAAGAAATGCATCTTTGAGAGTTTTCCTGAAAAAAAAACATTTGGTAGGGTTTGCAAAAAAAAACAAAAAAACTTTTTACTCAATTTGACAGTAATGTACTTAGAATCCTGAGATAATGCGAAAAAAGCAATAAAAATGTATTCCAACATAATTCCTAATCCAAACGTGCAAAATGTCTAAAAGTGCCTGTGATATTGAATACATGTGAGTTTTACTAGATACAGTTCTTTTTCTATGGTTTGCAAATACAAAAATGAGGTTTTACTCAATATGACTGAATACTTTAACACTCAATATGACAGTTATTTAAACATAGCTCCTACACCACACATGAACAATGGCTAATAATGCCTGAAATAATGCATCTTTGGGAGTTTTACTCGAAACGCATGCTTTTTTAAATCTTGCGAATGCAAAAAGTAGTTTTTTACTCAATATGACTATAATGTTCTTAGAATCCTGAGATAATGCGAAAAAAGCAATACAAATGCATTCAAACATAACTTCTATACAACACATGCAAAATGGCTAATAATGCCTAGAGATATGTATTTTTGTTAGTTGTACTAGAAAAATTATATTTTGTGAGATTCACAAAGACACAAGTTAGTTTTTTTTATTTAATATAACAGTATAACTGTCATACTAAATATGAAAGGTTTATAATCATGACTCACAAACCAAACATGAAATGTTTCTAAAAAAGCCCGTAATATTGAATTATGTGAGTTTTACCGGAATCGGGTATTTTGGAAAGGTTCACAAATACAAAAATCAGGTTTTACTGGCCTCATATTGGTCAAATTCAAAATGTCAGTTTTTGAAACATAACTCCAAAAATACACATGCAAAATGTCTAATAATGCCTGAAGAAATGCATCATTGAGGGTTTTCCTGGAAAAAAAAACATTTGGTTGGGTTTGCAAAAAACAAAAAGTAATTTTTTACTCAATTTGACAGTAATGTGAAAAAAGAGATAATGCGAAAAAAGCAATAAAAATGGATTCCAACATAACTCCTAATCCAAAAGTGCTAAATGTCTAAAAATGCCTGTGATATTGAATAAATGTGAGTTTTACTAGATACAGTTTTTATTCTATGGTTTGCAAATACACAAATGAGGTTTTACTCAACATGACTGTATGCTGTAACACTCAATATGACAGTTATTTAAACATAACTCCTACACCACACATGAAAAATGGCTAATAATGACAGAAATAATAAATCTTTGGGAGTTTTACTCGAAAGATATGCTTTTTTAAATCTTGCAAATGCAAAAAGTAGTTTTTTACTCAATATGATTTTAATGTTCTTAGAATCCTGAGATAGTGCGAAAAAAGCAATAAAAATGGATTCCAACATAATTCCTAATCCAAAAGTGCTAAATGTCTAAAAATGCCTGTGATATTTAATACATGTGAGTTTTACTAGATAGAGTAGTTTTTCTATGGTTTGCAAATACACAAATGAGGTTTTACTCAATATGACTGTATACTGTAACACTCCATTTGACAGTTATTTAAACATAACTCTTACACCACACATGAAAAATGGCTATTAATGCCTGAAATAATGCATCAATGGGAGTTTTACTCGAAAAATATGATTTTTTAAATCTTGCAAATGCAAAAAGTAGTTTTTTACTCAAAATGACTATCATAGTCTTACAATCCTGAGATAATGCGAATATTTAATAAAAATGCATTCATACATAACTTCTAAACAACACAGGCAAAATGGCTAATAAGGCCTACAGATATGTATTTTTGTTAGTTGTACTAGAAAAATTATCTTTTGTGAGGTTCACAAAGACACAAGTTAGTTTTTTTATTCAATATAACATTACTAAATATGAAAGGTTTATAATCATACCTCCAAAACCAAACATGAAATGTGTCCTAAAAAGCCTGTAATATTGAATTTATGTGAGTTTTACCGGAATCAGGTATTTTGGAAAGGTTCACAAATACAAAAATCAGGTTTTACTGGCCTCATATTGGTCAAACTCAAAATGTCAGTTTTTGAAACATAACTCCAAAAATACACATGCAAATGTCTAATAATGCCTGAAGAAATGCATATTTGAGAGTTTTCCTGAAAAAAAAAAACATTTGGTTGGGTTTGCAAAAAAAAAAAAAGTAATTTTTTTACTCAATTTGACAGTAATGTACTTAGAATCCTGAGATAATGCGAAAAAAACAATAAAAATGTATTCCAATATAATTCCTGATCCAAAAGTGCAAAATGTCTAAAAATGCCTTTGATATTGAATACTTGTGAGTTTTACTAGATACAGTTTTTTTTCTATGGTTTGCAAATACACAAATGAGGTTTTACTCAATATGACTGTATACTGTAACACTCAATATGACAGTTATTTAAACATAACTCCTACGCCACACAAAATATGGCTAATAATGCCTGAAATAATGCATCTTTGGGAGTTTTACTCGAAACATTTGCTCTTTTAAATCTTGCAAATGCAAAAAGTAGTTTTTTACTCAATATGACTATAATAGTCTTACAATCCTGAGATAATGCGAAAAATTAATAAAAATGTATTCAAACATAACTTCAGAACAACACATGCAAAATGGCTAATAATGCCTACAGATATGTATTTTTGTTAGTTGTACTAGAAAAATGATATTTTGTGAGGTTCACAAAGACACAAGTTAGTTTTTTTATTTAATATAACAGCATAACTGTCATACTAAATAAATATGAAAGGTTTATAATCATTACTCCAAAACCAAACAAGAAATGTGTCTAATAAAGCCTGTAATATTGAAATATGTGAGTTTTACCGGAATCGGGTATTTTGGAAAGGTTCAGAAAAACAAAAATCAGGTTTCACTGGCGTCATATTTGTCAAACTCAAAATGTCAGTTATTGAAACATAACTCCAAAAATACACATGCGAAATGTCTAATAATGCCTGAAGAAATGCATCTTTGAGAGTTTTCCTGAAAAAAAAACATTTTGTAGGGTTTGCAAACACAAAAAGTAATTTTTTTACTCAATTTGACAGAAATGTAGATAATGCGAAAAAAGCAATAAAAATGGATTCCAACATAATACCTAATCCAAACGTGCAAAATGTCTAAAAATGCCTGTGATATTGAATACATGTGAGTTTTACTAGATATAGTTGTTTTTCTATGGTTTGCGAATTCCAAATTTAAGTTTTACTCAACATGACCGTATACTCTGACACTCAATATGATAGTTATTTAAACATAACTCCTACACCACACATGAAAAATGGCTAATAATGCCTGAAATAATGCATCATTTGGAGTTTTATTGGAAAAATGTGCTTTTTTAAATCTTGCAAATGCAACAATTAGTTTTTTACTCAATATGACTATAATGTTCTTAGAATCCTGAGATAGTGGGAAAAAAGCATTTAAAATGTATTCAAACCCAACTTCTAAACAACACATGCAAAATGGCTAATAATGCCTAGAGATGTGTATTTTTGTTAGTTGTACTAGAAAAATGATCTTTTGTGAGCTTCACAAAGACACAAATTAGTTTTTTTATTCAATATAACAGTACTAAATATGAAAGGTTTATAATCATAAATCCAAAACCAAACATGAAATGTGTGTTAAAAAGCCTGTAATATTGAATTTATGTGAGTTTTTCCGGAATCAGGTATTTTGGAAAGGTTCACAAATACAGAAATCAGGTTTTACTGGCCTCATATTGGTCAAACTCAAAATGTCAGTTTTTGAAACATAACTCCTAAAATAAACATGCAAAATGTCTAATAATGCCTAAAGAAATGCATCTTTGAGAATTTTCCTGGAAAAAAAAATTGGTAGGGTTTGCAAAAACAAAAAGTAATTTTTTACTCAATTTGACAGTAATGTACTTAGAATCCTGATATAATGCGAAAAAAGCAATAAAAAATGGATTCCAAAATAATTCCTAATCCAAAAGTGCTAAATGTCTAAAAATGCCTGGGATATTGAATACATGTGAGTTTTACTAGATACAGTAGTTTTTCTATGGTTTTCAAATACACAAATGAGGTTTTACTCAATATGACTGTATACTGTAACATTCAATATGACAGTTATTTAAACATAACTCCTACACCACACATGAAAAATGGCTAATAATGCCTGAAATAATTCATCTTTGGGAGTTTTACTCGAAACATATGCTTTTTTAAATCTTGCAAATGCAAAAAGTAGTTAATTACTCAATATGACTATATTTAGTCTTACAATCCTGAGATAATGCAAAAAAGCAGTAAAAATGTATTCAAACATAACTTCTAAACAACACTTGCAAAATGGCTAATAATGCCTAGAGATATGTATTTTTGTTGGTTGTACTAGAAAAATGATCTTTTGTGAGGTTCACAAAGACACAAGTTAGTTTTTTTATTCAATTTAACAGTACTAAATATGAAAGGTTTGGAATTATAACTCCAAAACCAAACATGAAATTTGTCTAAAAAAGCCTGTAATATTGAATTATGTGAGTTTTACCGGAATGAGGGATTTTGGAAAGGTTCACAAATACAAAAATCAGGTTTTACAAGCCTCATATTGGTCAAACTCAAAATGTCAGTTTTTGAAACATAACTCCAAAAATACACATGCAAAAGGTCTAATAATGCCTGAAGAAATGCATCTTCGAGAGTTTATCTGAAAAAAAAAAACTTTTGGTATGGGGTTGCAAAAAAAAAAGTATGTTTTTACTCAATTTGACAGTAATGTACTTAGAATCCTGAGATAATGCGAAAAAAGCAATAAAAATGGATTCCAACATAATTCTAATCCAAACGTGCAAAATGTCTAAAACTGCCTGTTATATTGAATACATGTGAGTTTTACTAGATACAGTTGTTTTTCTATGGTTTGCAAATACACAAATGAGGTTTTACTCAATCTGCCTGTATACTGTAACACTCAATATGACAGTTATTTAAACATAACTCCTAAACCAAACATGAAAAATGGCTAATAATGACTGAAATAATGCATCTTTGGGAGTTTTTCTCGAAACATACGCTTTTTTAAATCTTGCAAATGCAAAAAGTAGTTTTTTTACTCAATATGACTATAATGTTCTTAGAATCCCGTGATAGTGCGAAAAAAGCAATAAAATGGATTCCAACATAATTCCTAATCCAAACGTGCAAAATGTCTAAAACTGCCTTTGATATTGAATACATGTTAGTTTTACTAGATACAGTTGTTTTTCTATGGTTTTCAAATACACAAATGAGGTTTTACTCAATATGACTGTATACTGTAACACTCAATATGACAGTTATTTAAACATAACTCCTACACCACACATGAAAAATGGCTAATAATGCCTGAAATAATGCATCTTTGGGAGTTTTACTCGAAACATATGCTTTTTTAAATCTTGCAAATGCAAAAAGTAGTTTTTTACTCAATATGACTATAATAGTCTTACAATCCTGAGATAATGCGAAAAAAATAATAAAAATGTATTCAAACATAACTTCTAAACAACACATGCAAAATGGCTAATAATGCCTAGAGATATGTATTTTTGTTAGTTGTACTAGAAAAATGATCTTTTGTGAGGTTCACAAAGACACAAGTTAGTTTTTTTATTCAATATAACAGTCCAACTGTCATACTAAATATGAAAGCTTTATAATCATAACTCCAAAACCAAACATGAAATTTGTCTTAAAAAGCCTGTAATATTGAATTTATGTGAGTTTTACCGGAATCAGGTATTTTTGGAAAGGTTCACAAAAACAAAAATCAGGTTTCACTGGCCTCATATTGGTCAAACTCAAAATGTCAGTTTCTGAAACATAACTCCAAAAATACACATGCAAAATGTCTAATAATGCCTGAAGAAATGCATCTTTGAGAGTTTTCCTGAAAAAACACATTTGGTAGGGTTTGCAAAAACAAAAAGTAATTTTTTACTCAATTTGACAGTAATGTACTTAGAATCCTGAGATAATGCGAAAAAAACAAAAAAAATGGATTCCAACATAAATCCTAATCCAAAAGTGCTAAATGTCTAAAAATGCCTGTGATATTGAATACATGTGAGTTTTACTAGATACAGTTGTTTTTCTATGGTTTGCAAATACACAAATGAGGTTTTACTCAATATGACTGTATACTGTAACACTCAATATGACAGTTTTTTAAACATAACTCCTACACCACACATGAAAAATGCCTATTAATGCCTGAAATAATGCATCTTTGGGAGTTTTACTCGAAAAATATGCTTTTTTACATCTTGCAAAGGCAGAAAAGTAGTTTTTTACTCAATATGACTATAATGTTCTTAGAATCCTGAGATAATGTGAAAAAAAGCAATAAACATGTATTCAAACATAACTTCTAAACAACAGGCATTTTTAGACATTTTGCACATTTGGATTAGGAATTATGTTGGAATATATTTTTATTACTTTTTTCGCATTATCTCAGGATTCTAAGTACATTACTGTCAAATTTGGTAAAAAAAAAAAAAAATGTTTTTGCAAACCTTACCAAATGTTTTTTTTTTTCCAGTTAAACTCTCAATGATAAATTTTTTTAGGTTTAATTTTAAACATTTTGCTTTTCTACTTTTTTCAGTTATGTTTCAAAAACCGTCATTTTGATTGTGACCAATATGAGGCCAGTAAAAAATAAATGTTCCATTTGTGAACCTTTCCAAAATACTTGATTCTGCTAAAACTGACATAAATTCAATATTACAGACTTTTTTTAGACAAATTTCACGTTTGGTTTCGGAGTTATGATTATAAACCTTTCATATTTAGTATGACAGTTATAGTGGTATATTGAATAAAAAAACTAACTTGTGTCTTTGCAAACCTTACAAAAGATAATTTTTCTAGTACAACTAACAAAAATACATATCTCTAGGCATTATTAGCCATTTTGCATGTGTTGTTTAGAAGTTATGTTTGAATACATTTTTATTGCTTTTTTTGCATTATCTCAGGATTCTAAGAACATTATATTCATATTGAGTAAAAACTACTTTTTGCATTTGCAAGATGTAAAAAAGCATATGTTTCGAGTAAAACTCCCAAAGATGCATTATTTCAGGCATTATTGGCCATGTTTCATGTGTGGTGTAGGAGTTATGTTACAATAACTGTCATATTGAGTGTTACAGTATGCAGTCATATTGAGTAAAACCAAATTTTTGTTTTTGCAAACCATAGAAAAACAACTTTATCTAGTAAAACTTACATGTATTCAATATAAGATTTATTTTTAGACATTTTGCACATTTGGATTAGGAATTATGTTGGAATACATTTTCATTGCTTTTTTCGCATTATCTCAGGATCCTAAATACATTACCGTCAAATTTAGTAAAAAATTACTTTTTGATTTTGCAAACCTTACCAAATACTTTTTTTTCCAGTAAAACTCTCAAAGATTCATTATTTTCGTCGTTATTAGACATTTTCCATTTCTACTTTTGGAGTTATGTTTCAAAAACTGTCATTTTGAGTGTGACCAATATGAGGCCAGGAAAACCTAATTTTTGTATTTGTGAATCTTTCCAAAATACCTGACTCTGGTAAAACTCACATAAATACAATATAACAGGCTTTTTTAAACAAATTTCACTTTTGTTTTTGGAGTTATGTTTATAAAACTTTCATATTTAGTATGACAGTTATACTATTATATTGAATAAAAAACTAACTTGTGTCTTTGCAAACCTTACAAAAGGTCATTTTTCTAGTACAACTAACAAAAATACATATCTCTAGGAATTATTAGCCATTTTGCATGTGTTGTTTAGAAGTTATGTTTGAATACATTTGTATTGCTTTTTTTCGCATTATATCAGGATTCTAAGAACATTATAGTCATATTGAGTAAAAAACAACTTTTTGCATTTGCAAGATGTAAAAAAGCATATGTTTCGAGTAAAACTCCCAATGATGCATTATTTCAGGCATTATTAGCCATTTTTCATGTGTGGTGTAGGAGTTATGGTTAAATAACTGTCATATTGACTGTTACAGTATACAGTGATATTGAGTAAAACCTAAATTTTGTATTTGCAAAACATAGAAAAACAACTGTATCTAGTAAAACTCACATGTATTCAATACCACAGGAATTTTTTGACATTTTGCACATTTGGATTAGGAATTAGGTTGGAATACATTTGTAGTGCTTTTTTCGCATTATCTCAGGATTCCAAGTACATTACTGTCAAATTTAGTAAAAAAACATATTTTTGTTTTTGCAAACCTTACCAAATTTTTTTTTTTTTCAGGAAAACTCTCAAAGATACATTTCTTCAGGCTTTGTGAGACATTTTGCATTTCTACTTTTGGAGTTATGTTTCAAAATTGTCATTTTGAGTGTGACCAATATGAGGCCAGTAAAAATTATATTCTGTATTCATGAACCTTTCCAAAATACCTGATTCTGGTAAAACTCACATAATTTCAATGTTACAGGCTTTTTTAGAGAAATTTCATGTTTGGTTTTGGAGTTATGATTATGAAGATTTCATATTTAGTATGACAGTTATACTGTTATATTGAATAAAAAAAACAACGTGTGTCTTTGCAAACCTTACAAAATATATTTTTCTTTTACAACCAACGAAAATACATATCTGTAGGCATTATTAGCCATTTTGCATGTGTTGTTTAAAAGGTATGTTTGAATACATTTTTTTTGTTTTTTTCGCATTATCTCAGGATTCTAAGAACATTATAGTCATATTGAGTAAAAAACTACTTTTTGCCTTTGCAAGATGTAAAAAACTATATGTTTCAGGTAAAACTCCCAAAGATAAATTATGTCAGGCATTATTAGCCATTTTTCATGTGTGGTGTAGGAGTTATGGTTAAATAACTGTCATATTGACTGTTCCAGTACACAGTCATATTGAGTAAAACCTAAATTTTGTATTTGCAAACCATAGAAAAACAACTGTATCTAGTAAAACTCACATGTATTCAATATCACAGGATTTTTTAGACATTTTTCACGTTTGGATTAGGAATTAGGTTGGAACACATTTTTATTACTTTTTTCGCATTATCTCAGGATTCGAAGTAAATTGCTGTCCAATTTAGTAAAAAAAAATATTTTTGTTTTTGCAAACCTTACCAAATGTTTTTTTTTTTTAGGAAAACTCTCAAAGATACATTTCTTCAGGGATTATGAGACATTTTGCATTTCTACTTTTGGAGTTATGTTTCAAAATTGTCATTTTGAGTGTGACCAATATGAGGCCAGTAAAAATTATATTCTGTATTCATGAACCTTTCCAAAATACATGATTCTGGTGAAACCACATAATTTCAATGTTACAGGCTTTTTTTTAGAGAAATTTCATGTTTGGTTTTGGAGTTACGATTATGAAGATTTCATATTTAGTATGACAGTTATACTGTTATATTGAATAAAAAAAACAACTTGTGTCTTTGCAAACCTTACAAAATATATTTTTCTTTTACAACTAACAAAAATACATATCTGTAGGCATTATTAGCCATTTTGCATGTGTTGTTTAGAATTCATGTTTGAATACATTTTTATTGCTTTTTTCGCATTATCTCAGGATTCTAAGAACGTTATAGTCATATTGAGTGAAAAACTACTTTTTGCATTTGCAAGATTTAAAAAAGCATATGTTTTGAGTAAAACTCCCAAAATGCATTATTTCAGGCATTATAAGCCATTTTTCATGTGTGGTGTAGGAGTTATGTTTAAATAACTGTCATATTGAGTTTTACAGTATACAGTCATTTTGAGTAAAACCTACATTTTGTATTTGCGAACCATAGAAAAACAACTGTATCTAGTAAAACTCACATTTATTCAATATCACAAGCATTTTTAGACATTTTGCACGTTTGGATTAGGAATTATGTTGGAATAAATTTGTATTGCTTTTTTTCGCATTATCACAGGATTCTAAGTACATTACTTTCAAATTTAGTAAAAAAATACTTTTTGTTTTTGCAAACCTTACCAAATGTTTTTTTTTTTCCATGAAAACTCTCAAAGATAAATTTCTTCAGGCATTATTAGACATTTTCCATTTCTACTTTTGGAGTTATGTTTCAAAATTGTCATTTTGAGTGGACTTGATTCTGGTATAACTCACATAAATTCAATATTACAGGCTTTTTTAGAGAAATTTCATGTTTGGTTTTGGAATTATGATTATAGCGCTTTCATATTTAGTTTGACAGTTATACTGTTAATATGAATAAAAAAAACTAACTTGTGTCTTTGCAAACCTTACAAAAGATATTTTTTCTTGTACAACTAACAAAAATACATATCTCTAGGCATTATTAGCCATTTTGCATGTGTTGTTTGAATACATTTTTATTGCTTTTTTCGCATTATCTCAGGATTCTAAGAACATTATAGTCATATTGAGTGAAAAAATACATTTTGCATTTGCAAGATTTAAAAAAGCATATTTTTCGAGTAAAACTCCCAAAGATGCATATTTCAGGCATTATTAGCCATTTTTCATGTGTGGTGTATGAGTTATGTTTAAATAACTGTCATATTGAGTGTTACAGTATACAGTCATATTGAGTAAAACCTAAATTTTGTATTTGCAAACCATAGAAAAACAACTGTATCTAGTGAAACTCACATTTATTCAATATCACAGGCATTTGTAGACATTTTGTACGTTTGGATTAGGAATTTTGTTGGAATACATTTTTATTTTACGCACATTACTGTCAAACTTAGTAGAACAATTACTTTTGTTTGTGCAAACCTTACCAAATGTTTAGATTTTCAGGAAAACTCTCAAAGATACATTTCTTCAGGCATTATTAGACATGTTGCATGTATATTTTTGGAGTTATGTTTCGAAAACTGTCATTTTGAGTGTGACCAATGTGAGGCCAGTAAAATCTAATTTTTGTATTTGTGATTCTTTCCAAAATACCTGATTCAAAATACAGTCATATTGAGTGAAACCTAAATGTTGTATTTGCAAACCATAGAAAAACAACTGTATCTAGTAAAACTCACATTTATTCAATATCACAGGCATTTTTAGACATTTTGCACGTTTGGATTAGGAATTATGTTGGAATCTACTTTTATTGCTTTTTTCGCATTATCCCAGGATTCTAAGTACATTACTGTCAAATTTAGTAAAAAAATACTTTTTGTTTTTGCAAACCCTACCAAATGTTTTTATTCCCAGGAAAACTCTCAAAGATACATTTCTTCAGGGATTATGAGACATTTGGCATTCCTACTTTTGGAGTTATGTTTTGAAATTGTCATTTTGAGTGTGACCAATATGAGGCCAGTAAAACCTAATTTTTGTATTTGTGAACCTTTCCAAAATACCTGAATCTACTAAAACTCACATAAATTCAATATTACTGGCTTTTTTAGAGAAATTTCATGTTTGGTTTTGGAGTTATGATTATTAACCTTTCATATTTAGTATAGCAATTATACTGTTATATTAAATAAAAAACTAACTTGTGTCTTTGCAAACCTTACAAAATATATTTTTTCTCGTACAACTAACGAAAATGCATATCCCTAGGCATTATTAGCCATTTTGCATGTGTTGTTTGGAAGTTATGTTTGAATACATTTTTATTGCTTTTTTTGCATTTTCTCAGGATTCTAAGAACATTATAGTCATATTGTGTAAAAAACTACTTTTTGCATTTGCAAGATTTAAAAAAGCATATGTTCCGAGTAAAACTCCCAAAGATGCATTATTTCAGGCATAATAAGCCATTTTTCATGTGTGGTGTAGGAGTTATGTTTAAATAACTGTCATATTGAGTGTTACAGTATACATTCATTTTGAGTAAAACCTGAATTTTGTAAATGCAAACCATAGAAAAACAACTGTATCAAGTAAAACTCACATTTATTTAATATCACAGCCATTTTTAGACTTTTTGCACGTTTGGATTAGGAATTATGTTGGAATAGAGACGGCGTGGCGCAGTGGAAAAGAGTGGCCGTGCGCAACCCGAGGGACGCTGGTTCAATCCCCACCTAGTACCAACCTCGTCACGTTGGTTGTGTCCTGAGCAAGACACTTCACCCTAACTCCTGATATGTGCTGGTTAGCGCCTTGCATGGCAGCTCCCTCCATCGGTGTGTAAATGTGTGTGTGAATGGGTAAATGTGGAAGTAATGTCAAAGTGCTTTGAGTACCTTGAAGGTAGAAAAGCCCTATACAAGTACAACCCAGAGAATACATTTTTATTGCTCTTTTTGCATTATCTCAGGATTTTAAGTACATTACTGTCAAATTGGATAAACCATTTCTTTTTGTTTTTGCAAACTTTACAGAATGTTTTTTTTCCCAGTAAAACTCACTAAAGGCATTTTTTGGTAATTTTGCATGTGTATTTTTGGAGATATGGTTCAAAAACTTATTCAGTGTGACCAATGTGAGGCCAGTAAAACCAAATTTTTGTATTTGTGAACCTTTAAAAAATACCTAATTCAGGTAAAACTCATATAAAGTCAATATTACAGGCTTTTTTAGACAGATTTCATGTTTGGTTTTGGAGTTATGTTTATGAACCTTTCATATTTAGTATGACAGTTATACTGTTATTTGAATAAAAAAAAACAAAATTGTATCTTTGCAAACACTGTAAAAATAAATTCTGTAAAAAAAACGGTCATTTACTGGCAGCTACGGCTGCCAAACAAAAACCATAAAATTAAAGTAAAACATTGTAAACCAAATAATGATCAAAACCATTATATTTACAGAAATTTTCATGAAATGTTTTGGGGAGAAATATCGTAATTTTACAGATTTTTACAAAATTATTAAGATCAACCACCTTTAATAAAGTGACGATGCAAACAGTTCTGCAGAAAAATACCTTTATTCTTCAGAATTTTTCCAAATTATTACGATTAACCACCTTTAGTGAAGTGACAATGCTGGCGGTTCCACAGAAAACTACCATTGTTAGGACCAGGGGTGTCTCATTCACTTTACCAGGGGGCCACTGGATGCAGGAAATTGATACAAAGTGGGTTAACCTTGTATGAATGGCTATCCCACCCTAGCAACATACTTACCATTCCTACCATTTCACCTCGAGAATTTCACTGACCCTCATGTAGGGTTGACTCAAAGTTTGGCTGGGCGCATATGACACGTAGTACTGTGGTTGGTTTTTTTGTACGCTCATTCACCAAATCATCAGCGTGCTAATTGAGGCATGTTATGTGCACGGTTTTGTTGTGCATATGAAAAGTGACTGCAAGATATACTTAGTCAACAGCCACACAGGTCACACTGACGGTTGCTGTACAAACATCTTTAACACTGTTACAAATATGCACCACACTGTGAACCCACATCGAACAAGAATGATAAACACATTTCAGGAAAACATCCTCAGTGTAATAAAACATAAACACAACATAACAAATACCCAGAAGCCCATGCAGCGCTGACTGTTCCGGGCTAGAACCCCGCTACCACCGATCCCCGTGCCCCAAAACATCACCGCACCCCTCCGTGCATTGGTTGAGGTGGGCGGGGTCAGGTGGTGGGGGTGTATATCGTAGCACATGGAATTCTACGTATGGTTTCTGTTGTGTTAATGTTGTGTTACGGTGACGATGTCCTCCTGAAATGTGTTTGTCATTCTTGTTTGATGTGGCTCCACAGTGTGGCGCATATTTGTAACATTGTTAAAGTTGTTTGTACGGCCACCGTCAGTGTGATCTGTATGGCTGTTGATTAAGCATGTCTTGCAGTATCTCATGTGTGTCGTATTAAAGTTTGAGCATAAACCTTTTAAAAGAGGCTACATATATTTTTCATCTTGAATGTGAAAATACACATAATTCTTAAAAAAATTTGATTTATCTTAAAATTACATATACAACTGTTAGATTGTTAGTATGGACTAATACTTTTATATAACAAGCTACATATTTAATTAAAAATAATTACTGTAATTTTACATGAAATTGAAATTAATTTGAGTAAAAAGAAAATAATATGTATAGTTAATTGATACAGTTGTTTTTCTATGGTTTGCATTTACAAAATTCAGGTTTTACTCAAAATGAATGTATACTGTAACACTCAATATGACAGTTATTTAAACATAACTCCTACACCACACATGAAAAATGGCTTATTATGCCTGAAATAATGCATCTTTGGGAGTTTTACTTGGAACATATGCTTTTTTAAATCTTGCAAATGCAAAAAGTAGTTTTTTACACAATATGACTATAATGTTCTTAGAATCCTGAGATAATGCAAAAAAAGCAATAAAAATGTATTCAAACATAACTTCCAAACAACACATGCAAAATGGCTAAGAAATGCCTAGAGATATGCATTTTCGTTAGTTGTACAAGAAAAAATATATTTTGTAAGGTTTGCAAAGACCTTTTTAATTTAATATAACAGTATAACTGCGATACTAAATATGAAAGGTTAATAATCATAACTCCAAAACCAAACATGAAATTTCGCTAAAAAAGCCAGTAATATTGAATTTATGTGAGTTTTAGCAGATTCAGGTATTTTGGAAAGGTTCACAAATACAGAAATTAGGTTTTACTGGCCTCATATTGGTCACACTCAAAATTACAATTTTGAAACTTAACTCCAAAAGTAGAAATGCAAAATGTCTAATAATGCCTGAAGAAATGTATATTTGAGAGTTTTCCTGGGAAAAAAAAAACATTTGGTAAGGTTTGCAAAAACAAAAAGTAATTTTTTACTAAATTTGACAGTAATGTACTTAGAATCCTGAGATAATGCAAAAAATCAATAAAAATGTATTCCAACATAATTCCTAATCCAAATGTGCAAAATCTCTAAAAATGCTTGTCATATTGAATAAATGTAAGTTTTACTAGATACAGTTGTTTTTCTATGGTTTGCAAATACAAAATGTAGGTTTTACTCAATAGGACTGTATACTGTAACACTCAATATGACAGTTATTTAAACATAACTGCTACACCACACATGAAAAATGGTTTATAATGCCTGAAATAATGCATCTTTGGGAGTTTTACTCAAAACATATGCTTTTTTAAATCTTGCAAATGCAAAAAGTAGTTTTTTAATCAATATGACTATAATGTTCTTAGAATCCTGAGATAATGCGAAAAAAGCAACAAAAATGTATTCAAACATAACTTCTAAACAACACATGCAAAATGGCTAATAATGCCTAGAGATATGTATTTTCGTTAGTTGTAAAAGAAAAATATATTTTGTAAGGTTTGCAAAGACACAAGTTGTTTTTTTTATTCAATATAACAGTATAACTGTCATAATAAATATGAAATCTTCATAATCATAACTCCAAAACCAAACATGAAATTTCTCTAAAAAAGCCTGTAACATTGAAATTATGTGAGTTTTACCAGAATCAGGTATTTCAGAAAGGTTCATGAATACAGAATATATTTTTTACTGGCCTCATATTGGTCAAACTCAAAATGTCAGTTTTTGAAACATAACTCAAAAAGTAGAAATGCAAAATGTCTCATAATGCCTGAAGAAATGTATCTTTGAGAGTTTTCCTGAAAAAAAAAAACATTTGGTAAGGTTTGCAAAAACAAAAATATTTTTTTTTTACTAAATTTGACAGTAATGTACTTGGAATCCTGAGATAATGCGAAAAAGGCAATAAAAATGTATTCCAACCTAATTCCTAATTCAAACGTGCAAAATGTCTAAAAATTCCTGTGATATTGAATACATGTGAGTTTTACTAGATACACTTGTTTTTCTATGGTTTGCAAATACACATTTTAGGTTTTACTCAATATGACTGTATAATGTAACAGTCAATATAACAGTTATTTAACCATAAATCCTACACCACACATGAAAAATGGCTAATAATGCCTGAAATAATGCATCATTGGGAGTTTTACTCGAAACATATGCTTTTTTACATCTTGCAAATGCAAAAAGTAGTTTTTTACTCAATATGACTATATTGTTCTTAGAATCCTGAGATAATGCGAAAAAAAGCAATACGAATGTATTCAAACATAACTTCTAAACAACACATGCAAAATGGCTAATAATTCCTAGAGATATGTATTTTTGTTAGTTGTCATACTAAATATGAAAGGTTTATAAACATAACTCCAAAAACAAACGTTAAATTTGTCTAAAAAAGCCTGTTACAATGTATTTATGTGAGTTTTACCAGAATCAGGTATTTTGGAAAGGTTCACAAATACAAAAATTAGGTTTTCCTGGCCTCATATTGGTCACACTCAAAATGACAGTTTTTGAACCATAACTCCAAAAGTAGAAATGGAAAATGCTTAATAACGACGAATAAAATGAATCTTTGAGAGTTTTACTGGAAAAAAAAGTATTTGGTAAGGTTTGCAAAATCAAAAAGTAATTTTTTACTAAATTTGACAGTAATGTATTTAGAATCCTGAGATAATGCGAAAAAAGCAATAAAAATGTATCCATCCATTTCCTACAGCTTATTCCCTTTTATTCCAACATAATTCCTAATCCAAATGTGCAAAATGTCTAAAAATAAATCTGATATTGAATACATGTAAGTTTAACTAGATACAGTTGTTTTTCTATGGTTTGCAAAAACAAAAATTTGGTTTTACTCAATATGACTGTATACTGTAACAGTCAATATGACAGTTATTTAAACATAACTCCTACACCACACATGAAAAATGGCTAATAATGCCTTAAATAATGCATCTTTGGGAGTTTTACTCGAAACATATGCTTTTTCACATCTTGCAAATGCAAAACGTAGTTTTTTACTCAATATGACTATAATGTTCTTAGAATCCTGAGATAATAAGAAAAAAGCAATAAAAATGTATTCAAACCTAACTTCTGAACAACACATGCAAAAAGGTTAATAATGCCTAGAGATATGTATTTTTGTTAGTTGTACTAGAAAAATGATATTTTGTAAGGTTTGCAAAGACAAAAGTTAGTTTTTTTATTCAATATAACAGTATAACTGTCATACTAAATATGAAAGGTTTATAATCATAACTCCAAAACCAAACGGGAGATTTGTCTAAAAAAGTCTGTAATATTGAATTTAAGTGAGTTTTAGCAGAATCAGGTATTTTGGAAAGGTTCACAAATGGAAAATTTATTTTTTACTGGCCTCATATTGGTCACAATCAAAATGACAGTTTTTGAAAAATAACTCCAAAAGTGGAAATGAAAAATGTCTAATAATGTCTGAAAAAATGTATCTTCGAGAGTTTTACTGGAAAAAAAACATTTGGTAAGGTTTGCAAAAACAAAAAGTAATTTTTTACTAAATTTGACAGTAATGTACTTAGAATCCTGAGATAATGCGAAAAAAGAAATAAAAATGTATTCCAACATAATTCCTAACCCAAATGTGCAAATTGTCTAAAAATGCCTTTGATATTGAATAATTGTAAGTTTTACTGGATACAGTTGTTTTTCTATGGTTTGCAAATACAAAAATTAGGTTTTAGTCAATATGACTGTATACTGTAACACTCAATATGGCAGTTATTTAAACATAACTCCTACACCACACATGAAAAATGGCTAATAATGCCTGAAATAATGCATCTTTGGGAGTTTTACTCGAAACATATGCTTTTTTACATCTTGCAAATGCAAAAAGTAGTTTTTTACTCAATATGACTATAATGTTCTTAGAATCCTGAGATAATGCTAAAAAAGCAATAAAAATGTATTCAAACATAACTTCTAAATAACACATGCAAAATGGCTAATAATGCCTAGAGATATGTATTTCTGTTAGTTGTACTAGAAAAATTACCTTTTGTAAGGTTTGCGAAGACACAAGTTAGTTTTTTTATTAAATATAGTAGTATAACTGTCATACTAAATATGAAGGGTTAATAAACATAACTCCAAAAACAAACGTGAAATTTGTCTAAAAAAGCCTGTTATATTGTATTTATGTGAGTTTTACCAGAACCAGGTATGTTGGAAAGGTTCACAAATACAAAAATGTGGTTTTACTGGCTTCATATTGGTCACAATCAAAATGACAGTTTTTGAAACATAACTGCAAAAGTAGAAATGCAAAACGTCTAATAATGCCTGAAAAAATCAATCTTTGAGAGTTTAACTGGAAAAAAAAAACATTTGGTAAGGTTTGCAAAAACAAAAAGTTTTTTTTTGACCAAATTTGACAGTAATGTACTGAGAATCCTGAGATAATGCGAAAAAAGTAATAAAAATATATTCCAACATAATTCCTAATCCGAATGTTTAAAATGTCTAAAAATCCCTGTTGTTTAGAAGTTATGTTTGAATACATTTTTATTGCTTTTTTTCGCATTATCTCAGGATTCTAAGAACATTACAGTCATATTGAGTAAAAAACTACTTTTTGCATTTGCAAGATGTAAAAAAGCATACGTTTCGAGTAAAACTCCCAAAGATGCATTATTTCAGGCATTATTAGCCATTTTTCATGTGTGGTGTAGGAGTTATGTTTAAATAACTGTCATATTGAGTGTTACAGTATACAGTCATATTGAGTAAAACATCATTTGTGTATTTGCAAACCATAGAAAAACAACTGTATCTAGTAAACCTCACATGTATTCAATATCACAGGCATTTTTAGACATTTAGCACGTTTGGATTAGGAATTATGTTGGAATCCATTTTTATTGCTTTTTTCGCATTATCTCAGGATTCTAAGTACATTATTGTCAAATTGAGTAAAAAATTACTTTTTGTTTTTGCAAACCCTACCAAATGTTTTTTTTTCAGGAAAACTCTCAAAGATGCATTTCCTCAGGCATCATTATACGTTTTGCATGTATATTTTTGGAGTTATGTTTCAAAAACTGACATTTTGTGTTTGACCAATATGAGGCTTGGAAAACCTGATTTTTTTTATTTGTGAACCTTTCCAAAATACCCGATTCCGGTAAAACTCACGTAATTCTATATTACAGGCTTTTTTAGACAAATTTCATGTTTGGTTTTGGAGTTATGATTATAAACATTTCATATGTAGTACTGTTATATTGAATAAAAAAACTAACTTGTGTTTTTGTGAACCTCACAAAAGATCATTTTCTAGCAGAACTAACACAAATACATATCTCTAGGCATTATTAGACATTTTTCATGTGTGGTGTAGGAGTTATGTTTAAATAACTGTCATATTGAGTGTTACAGTATACAGTCATGTTGAGTAAAACTTCATTTGCAAACCATAGAAAAAAAACAGTATCTAGTAAAACTCACATGTATTCAATATCACAGGCATTTTTAGACATTTTGATCGTTTGGATTAGGAATTATATTGGAATACATTTTTATTGCTTTTTTCGCATTATCTCAGGATTCTAAGTGCATTACTCTCATATTGAGTAAAAAATTACTTTTTGTTTTTGCAACCCCTACCAAATGTTTTTTTTTTCAGGAAAACTCTCAAAGATGCATTTTTTCAGGCATTATTAGACATTTTGCATGTGTATTTTTGGAGTTATGTTTCAAAAACTGACATTTTGAGTTGACCAATATGAGGCCAGTGAAACCTGATTTTTGTTTTTATGAACCTTTCCAAAATACCTAATTCCGGTAGAACTCACATTAATTCAATATTACAGGCTTTTTAAGACAAATTTCATGTTTGGTTTTGGAGTTATGATTATAAACCTTTCATATTTAGTATGAAAGTTGCACTGTTATATTGAAAAAAAAAACTAACTTGTGTCTTTGTGAACCTCACAAAATATCAGTTTTCTAGTACAACTAACAAAAATACATATCTCTAGGAATTATTAGCCATTTTGCATGTGTTGTTTAGAAGTTATGTTTGAATACATTTTTATTGCTTTTTTCGCATTATCTCAGGATTGTAAGACCATTATAGTCATATTGAGTAAAAAACTACTTTTTGCATTTGCAAGATTTAAAAAAGCATATGTTTCGAGTAAAACTCCCAAAGATGCATTATTTCAGGCATTATTAGCCATTTTTCATGTGTGGTGTAGGAGTTATGTTTAAATAACTGTCATATTGAGTGTTACAGCATACAGTCAGATTGAGTAATACCTCATTTGTGTATTTGCAAACCATAGAAAACAACTGTATCTAGTAAAACTCACATGTATTCAATATCACAGGCAGTTTTAGACATTTTGCACATTTGGATTAGGAATTATGTTGGAATCCATTTTTATTGCTTTTTTCACACTATCTCAGGATTCTAAGAACATTATTGTCATATTGAGTAAAAAAAATTACTCTTTGCATCTGCAAGATTTAAAAAATTATATGTTTCGAGTAAAACTCCCATAGATGCATTATTTCAGGCATTATTAGCCATTTTTCATGTGTGGTGTAGGAGTTATGTTTAAATAACTGTCATATTGAGTGTTACAATATACAGTCATATTGAGTAAAACCTTATTTGTGTATTTGCAAACCAAAAAAAACAACAACTGTATCTTGTAAAACTCACATGTATTCAATATCACAGGCATTTTTTAGACATTTTGCAGGTTAGGATTAGGAATTATGTTGGAATACATTTTAATTGCTCTTTTCGCATTATCTCAGGAAAACTCTCAAAGATACATTCCTTCAGGAATTATGAGACATTTTGCATGTGTATTTTTGGAGTTATGTTTCAAATACTGACATTTTGAGTTGACCAATATGAGGCCAGTAAAACCTGATTTTTGTATTTGTGAACCATTCCAAAATACCTGATTCCGGTAAAACTCACATAAATTCAATATTGCAGGCTTTTTAGACAAATTTCATGTTTGGTTTTGGAGTTATGATTATAAACCTTTCATATTTAGTACTGTTATATTGAATAAAAAAACTAGCTTGTGTCTCTGTGAAACTCACAAAAGATCATTTTTCTAGTACAACCAACAAAAATACATATCTCAAGGCATTATTAGCCATTTTGCATGTGTTGTTTAGAAGTTATGTTTGAATACATTTTTATTGCTTTTTTCGCATTATCTCAGGATTGTAAGACTATTATAGTCATATTGGGTAAAGAACTACTTTTTGCATTTGCAAGATTTAAAAAAGCATATGTTTCGAGTAAAACTCCCAAAGATGCATTATTTCAGGAATTATTAGCCATTTTTCATGTGTGGTGTAGGAGTTATGTTTAAATAACTGTCATATTTAGTGTTACAATATACATTTATATTGAGTAAAACCTCATTTGTGTATTTGCAAACCATAGAAAAACAACTGTATCTAGTAAAACTCGCATGTGTTCAATATCACAGGCATTTTTAGACATTTTGCACGTTTGGATTTTTGTATTTGTGAACCTTTCCAAAATACCCGATTCCGGTAAAACTCACATCATTCAATATTACAGGCTTTTTTAGACAAATTTCAAGTTTGGTTTTGGAGTTTTATTATAAACCTTTCATATTTAGTATGACAGTTATACTGTTATATTGAATAAAAAAACTAACTTGTGTCTTTGTGAACCTCACAAAAGATCATTTTTCTAGTACAACTGACAAAAATACATATCTCTAGGCATTATTAGCCATTTTGCATGTGTATTTTTGGAGTTATGTTTCAAAAACTGACATTTTGAATTTGACCAATATGTGGCCAGTAAAACCTGATTTTTGTATTTGTAAACCTTTCCAAAATACCTGATTCCGGTAAAACTCACATAATTCAATGTTACAGGCTTTTTAAGACAAATTTCATGTTTGGTTTTGGAGTTATGATTATAAACCTTTCATATTTAATATTAGATTAGATTAGATTAGATAGTACTTTATTTATTCCGTCAAGAGAGTTCCTTCAGGAAAATAAAAATTTTCAGCACAATCCCATTCAAGTTTAGACAAACATTACAGGGAGACAGAACAGGATCGCTAACGGGTCTGCCGGCTTCCAGCGCCCCTTACAAAAAAGATGAGATAAAGGTAAACAAAAGGGGGGGAGAAAAAAATAGAAGATTAAAATAAAATTTAAAAAATCGGTCTTTGCCTGGGCCCTGGAGAGGAGGTGCAGACGGTATAGCTCGGTTGGTAGAGCGGCCGGGCCAGCAACTTGAGGGTTGCAGGTTCGATACCCGCTTCAGCCATCCTAGTCATTGCCGTTGTGTCCTCGGGCAAGACACTTTACCCACCTGCTCCCAGTGCCACCCACACTGGTTTAAATGTAAACATTAAATATTGGGTTTCACTATGTAAAGCGCTTTGAGTCACTAGAGAAAAAAGCGCTGTATAAAATATAATTCAATTCAATTCAGACTGAGGCCAAGGGAAAAAAAAAAATAAAAAAAATAAATAAAAAAACAACTCATAACCATGGTACACATCCCTCTTCCATGTGTATAAGAGGGAAACATCAAACATCAAAGAACACAGAGGACATTAAAGACATTAAAGCAGCAGATACAACCAGACACTTCTACATACAGCTATGAATAAAAAGTAAAAGAAACATATCCACTGTGGTGGCCTCTGCGGTGTTCCACGCCATCGTCTGCTGGGGAGGAGGGAGCATGGTCAGAGACAGAAGCAGACCCAACAAAGCAACCAAGACAGCCGACTCCACTCTCGGCCAGTGTCCAGTCTGAATGGATGAGCGAGGATACGTCCAAGGTGACTGAGGTGTCCGACACCTGCTCACCCAGTCAAGACACCGCGAAGCCTCTCCGTCCCAGCGCTCAGTGCTAGCTCCGCAGCCCTGTCCCTTCATCCGCATCTCCTCCAGTACATCCAAACATACTCTGGTGTAGCAGACACCCAGAAGCTGGTCTCCATAGCCAAAAGGCTCCCGGGAGGCAGATCCAGAGGTCCACAAAAAAAGCACCACAGAGGTCACGAAAGTGCCACCCCTTGTCACACAGTCCCAAAGGGTCCCGGACCAAAAGGCAAAAAAATATAATAAGACATGAAAACAAGAGGGAAACACAAAAGGATGACACAAGAGCACAGAGCTCCTGCCTACAGCAGCCACTACAGCAGCGCCATCTTGGAAAAAAAAAAAAAAAAAAAATGACAGTTATACTGTTATATTGAATAAAAAAACTAACTTGTGTCTTTGTGAACCTCACAAAAGATCATTTTCTAGTACAACTAACAAAAATACATATCTCTAGGCATTATTAACCATATTGCATGTGTTGTTTGGAAGTTATGTTTGAATACATTTGTATTAATTTTTCACATTATCTCAGGATTCTAAGAAAATTATAGTCATATTGAGTAAAAAACTACTTTTTGCATTTGCAAGATTTAAAAAAGTATATGTTTCGAGTAAAACTCCCAAAGATGCATTATTTCAGGCATTATTAGCCTTTTTCATGTGTGGTGTAGGAGATATGTTTAAATAACTGTCAAATTGAGTGTTACAGTATACAGTCATATTGAGTAAAACCTCATTTGTGTATTTGCAAACCATAGAAAAACAACTGTATCTAGTAAAATTCACATGTATTCAATATCACAGGCATTTTTAGACATTTAGCACGTTTGGATTAGGAATTATGTTGGAATCCATTTTTATTGCTTTTTTCGCATTATCTCAGGATTCTAAGTACATTACTGTCAAATTTAGTAAAACTATACTTTTTGTTTTTGCAAACCCTACCAGATGTTTTTTTTTTCAGGAAAACTCTCAAATATGCATTTCTTCAGGCATTATTAGACATTTTGCAAATGTGTATTTTTGGAGTTATGTTTCAAAAACTGACATTTTGAGTTTCACCAATATGAGGCCATTGAAGCCTGATTTTTGTATTTGTGAACCTTTCCAAAATACCTGATACCGGAATAACTCACAAAAATTCAATATTACAGGCTTTTTAAGACAAATTTCTTGTTCGGTTTTGGAGTTATGATTATAAACCTTTCATATGTAGTACTGTTATATTGAATAAAAAAAACTGACTTGTGTCTTTGTGAACCTCACAAAAGATCAGTTTTCTAGTACAACTAACACAAATACATACCTCTAGGCATTATTAGCCATTTTGCATGTGTTGTTTGGAAGTTATGCTTGAATACATTTTTATTGCTTTTTTCGCATTATCTCAGGATTCTAAGAACATTATAGTCATATTGAGTAGAGAACTACTTTTTGCATTTGCAAGATTTAAAAAAGCATATGTTTCGAGTAAAACTCCCAAAGATGCATTTCTTTAGGCATTATTAGACGTTTTACAGTGTTAAAGTTGGTTTTGGAGTTATGATTATAAACCTTTTATATTTAGTATGGCAGTTTTACTGTTATATTGAATAAAAAAACTAACTTGTGTCTTTGTGAACCACACAAAAGATCATTTTCTAGTACAAGAAACAAAAATACATATCTCTAGGCATTATTAGCCATTTTGCATGTGTTGTTTAGAAGTTATGTTTTAATACATTTTTATTGCTTTTTTCGCACTATCTCAGGATTCTAAGAACATTATAGTCATATTGAGTAAAACACTACTTGTTGCATTTGCAAGATTTAAAAAAGCATATGTTTCGAGTAAGACTCCCATAGATGCATTATTTCAGGCATTATTAGCCATTTTTTATGTGTGGTGTAGGAGTTATGTTTAAATAACTGTCATATTGAGTGTTACAGTATACAGTCATATTGAGTAAAACCTAAATTTTGTATTTGCAAACCATAGAAAAACAACTGTATCTAGTAGAACTCACATGTATTCAATATCACAGGCATTTTTAGACATTTTGCACGTTTGGATTAGGAGTTATGTTGGAATACATTTTTATTGCTTTTTTCGCATTATATCAGGATTCTAAGTACATCACTGACAAATTTAGTAAAAAATTACTTTTTGTTTTTGCAAACCTTACCAAATATTTTTTTTTCCAGGAAATGGCTCAAAGATACTTTTCTTGAGGCATTATAAGACATTTTGCATTTCTACTTTTGGAGTTATGTTTCAAAATTGTCATTTTGATTGTGACCAATATGAGGCCGGTAATACCTAATTTTCGTATTTGTGAACCTTTCCAAAATACCTGATTCTGCTAAAACTCACATAAATTCAATAACCCTAACCCAGTAAATGACCGTTTTTTTTTACAGAATTTATTTTTACAGTGTTTGCAAAGATACAAGTTTTTTTTTAATTTTATTCAATATAACAGTATAACTGTCATAATAATATGGAAGGTTCATAAACATAACTCCAAAACCAAACATGAAATCTGTCTAAAAAAGCCTGTAGTATTGACTTTATGTGAGTTTTACCTGAATTAGGTATTTTGGAAAGTTTCACAAATACAAAAAATTGGTTTTACTGGCCTCACATTGGTCACACTGAATAAGACAGTTTTTGAACCATATCTCCAAAAATACACATGCAAAATTACAAAAAAATGCCTGAAGAAATGTATCTTTGTGAGTTTTACTGGAAAAAATTTTTTTTGTAAGGTTTGCAAAAACAAAAAGAAATGTTTTGTAATGTTAATGTAGTTTTAAGGTAATTCAATGTTTTTTAAATATTTATGTGTATTTTCACATTCAAGGCGAAAAATATATATAGCCTCTTATAAAAGGTTTATGGTCAAACTAACAATTACATTTTTTTCCCTGTAATATGACATACATGAGTTACTGCAAGACATACTTAATCAACAGTCAACAGCCTTACAGATCACACTGACGGTGGCCGTACAAACAACTTTAACAATGTTACAAATATGCGCCACATTGTGGAGCCACATCAAACAAGAATGACAAACTTATTTCAGGAGAACATCTTCACCGTAACACAACATTAACACAACAGAAACAATACCCAGAATTCCATATGTTACAATATACACCCCCACCACCTAACCCCGCCCACCTCAACCAATGCACGGAGGGCGGCTGTGATGTTTGGGGGCGCGGGGTTGGGTGGTAGCAGGGATGTAGCCCGGAAGAGTCAGCGCTGCATGGGCTTGTGGGTATTTGTTATGTTGTGTTTATGTTTTGTTACAGTGAGGATGTTTTCCTTAAATGTGTTTATCATTCTTGTTCGATGTGGATTCACAGTGTGGTGCATATTTTGTAACAGTGTTAAAGTTGTTTGTACAGCCACCAGCAGTGTGACCTGTGTGGCTGTTGACCAAGTGTATCTTGCAGTCACTATCATGTGCATGACAATACCGTGCACATCACACGTGTCAGTAGGCATGCCAATGATTTGGTGAATGAGTGTATAAAAAGTCTCCCGGCCAGACTTTGGGTCAATCCTACATGAGGTTCAGTAAAATTCTCGCGGTGAAATGGTAGGGTCGGTTGCTAGGGTGGGATAGCCATTCATGCAATGCGAATCCACTTTGCATCAAGTTCATGCATCCAGTGGCCCCCCGGTAAAGTCAATGAGACACCCCTGATCCTAACAATTCAGAAAAAATCTGTAAAACAATGGTATTTTTCTGTGGAACCGCCAGCATTGTCACTTCACTAAAGGTGGTTGATCGTAATAATTTGGAAAAACTCTGAAGAATAAAGGTATTTTTCAGCAGAACTGTTTGCATCGTCACTTTATTAAAGGTGGTTGATCTTAATAATTTAGTAAAAATCTGTAAAATTACGATATTTCACCCCTAAACATTTCATGAAAATATAATATTTTTGATCATTATTTGGTTTACAATGTTTTACTTTAGTTTTATGGGGTTTTTTTGGCAGCCGTAGCTGCCAGTAAATGACCGTTTTTTTACCAAATTTATTTTTACAGTGTTTGCAAAGATAAAAGTTAGTTTCTTTATTCAATATAACAGTAAAACTGTCATACTAAATATGAAAGGTTCATAAACATAACTCCAAAACCAAACATGAAATCTGTCTAAAAAAAGCCTGTAATATTGACTTTATGTGAGTTTTACCTGAATTAGGTATTTTGGAAAGGTTCACAAGTACAAAAAAATGGTTTTACTGGCCTCACATTGGTGACACTCAATAAGACAGTTTTGGAACCGTATCTCCAAAAATACACATGCAAAATTAAAAAAAAATGCCTGAAGAAATGTATCTTTGTGAGTTTTACTGAAAAAAAAAAACATTTTGTAAGGTTTGCAGAAACAAAAAGAAATGTTTTACCCAATTTGACAGTAATGTACTTCAATCCTGAGATAATGCAAAAAGAGCAATAAAAACGTATTCCAACATAATTCCTAATCCAAACGTGCAAATTGTCTAAAAATGCCTGTGCTTTTGAATCCATGTGAGTTTTACTAGATAGAGTTGATTTTCTATGGTTTGCAAATACAAAAATTAGGTTTTACTCAATATGACTGTATACTGTAACACTCAATACGACAGTTATTTAAACATAACTCCTACACCACACATGAAAAATGGCTAATAATGCCTGAAATAATGCATCTTTGGGAGTTTTACTCGAAACGATTGCTTTTTTAAATCTTTGCAATGCAAAAAATAGTTGTTTTACTCAATATGACAATAATGTTCTTGGAATCCCGAGATAATGCGAAAAAAGCAATAAAAATGTTTTCAAACACAACTTTTAAACAACACATGCAAAACGGCTAATAATGCCTAGAGATGTGTATCTTTGTTAGTTGTGGTAGAAAAATGATCTTTTGTAGGGTTCAGTGTAAAAAAAAAATCCTATTTTTATGGTTAGTTTACTCTAAATTTCTACTGTAATTTTTCAATTTTTTTAGATAGGTTATATAACTGTAGAATTGAAGACATTATCTGTAAATAAACAAACCGCCTGTTATTTTAAGTAATATGCCAGTAATGACGAACTATGTATATTCCTATTTTTTACAGAAAAATACCAAATTAATTTTACATATATTTTTCTGTTTTCTCAAATTACTTTCAATTTCATGTAAAATTACAGTAATTAACTTTAATTAAATATGTAGCTTGTTATATAAAAGTATTTTTCCATACTAACAATCTAACAGTTTTATATGTAATTTTAAGGTAAATCTATTTTTTTTTTATATTTATGTGTATTTTCACATTCAAGTCGAAAAATATATGTAGCCTCTTGTAAAAGGTTTATGCTCAAACTAACAATTACATTTTTTTCGCTATAATATGACATACATGAGTGACTGCAAGACATACAGTCAACAGCCTTACAGATCACACTGACGGTGGCCGTACAAACAACTTTACCAATGTTACAAATATGCGCCACACTGTGGAGCCACATCAAACAAGAATGACACACACATTTCAGGAGAACATCTTCACCGTAACACAACATTAACACAACAGAAACAATACCCATAATTCCATGTGTTACAATATACAACCCCACCACCTAACCCCGCCCACCTCAACCAACGCCCGGAGGGGGGCGGTGATGTTTTGGGGCGCGGGGTTGGATGGTAGCGGGGACGTAGCCCGGAAGAGATAGCGCTGCATGGGCTTGTGGGTATTTTTTATGTTGTGTTTGTGTTTTGTAACAGTAAGGATGTTTTCCTGAAATGTGTTTATCATTCTTGTTCAATGTGGATTCACAGTGTGGTGCATATTTTGTAACAGTGTTAAAGTTGTTTGTACAGCCACCAGCAGTGTGACCTGTGTGGCTGTTGACCAAGTATGTCTTGCAGTCACTATCATATGCATGACAAAACCGTGCGCATCATACGCATTGGTTGGCATGCTGATGATTTGTTGAATGAACGTACAAAAATACCCACTACGGTACTATGTGTCAGAGTCTCCCGGCCAGACTTTGGGTCAATCCTACATGAGGGTCAGTAAAATTCTCACTGTGAAATGGTAGGATCGGTAAGTATGTTGCTCGGATGGGAAAGCCATTCATGCAAGGCGAATCCACTTTCCATCAAGTTCCTGCATCCAGTGGCCCCCCGGTAAAGTCAATGAGACACCCCTGATCCTAACAATCCAGAAAAAATCTGTATAACAATGGTATTTTTCTGTGGAACCGCCAACATTGTCACTTCACTAAAGGTGGTTGATCGTAATAATTTGGAAAAACTCTGAAGAATAAAGGTATTTTTCTGCAGAACTGGTTGCATCGTCACTTTATTAAAGGTGTTAATCTTAATAATTTAGTAAAAATCTGTAAAATTACGATATTTAACCCCAACATTTTTCATGAAAATTTCTGTAAATATAATGTTTTTGATCATTATTTGGTTTACAATGTTTTACTTTAATTTTATCGTTTTTGTTTGGCAGCCGTAGCTACCAGTAAATGAACATTTTTTTTATAGAAGTTTTTTTTTACACTGTTTGCAAAGATAAAATTGAGTTTTTTTTATTCAATATAACAGTAAAACTGTCTACTAAATATGAAAGGTTTATAAACATAATTCCAAAACCTAACATGAAATATGTCTTAAAAAAGCCTGTAGTATTGACTTTATGTGAGTTTTACCTAAAATAGGTATTTTGGAAAGGTTCACAAATACAACAATTTGGTTTTACTGGCCTCACATTGGTCACACTCAATAAGACAGTTTTTGAACCATAACTCCAAAAATACACATGCAAAATTACAAAAAAATGCCTGAAGAAATGTATCTTTGTGAGTTTTACTGGAAAAAAACATTTTGTAAGGTTTGCAAAAACAAAAAGAAATGTTTTACACAATTTGACAGTAATGTACTTAAAATTGTTAGATAATGCAAAAAGAGAAATAAAAATGTATTCCAACATAATTCCTAATCCAAACGTCCAAATTTTCGAAAAATGCTTGTGATATTGAATCCATGTGAGTTTTACTAGATACAGTTGATTTTCTATGGTTTGCAAATACAAAAATTAGGTTTTACTCAATATGACTGTATACTGTAACACTCAGTTATTTAAACATAACTCCTACACCACACATGAAAAATGGCTAATAATGCCTGAAATAATGCATCTTTGGGAATTTTACTCGAAACGATTGCTTTTTTAAATTTTTGCAATGCAAAAAATAGTTGTTTTACTGAATATGACAATAATGTTCTTAAAATCCTGAGATAATGCGAAAAAAGCAATAAAAATGTTTTCAAACACAACTTTTAAACAACACATGGAAAACGGCTAATAATGCCTAGAGATGTGTATCTTTGTTAGTTGTAGCAAAAAAATATCTTTTGTAGGGTTCACTGTAAAAAAAAATCTGATTTTTATGGTTAGTTTACTCTAAATTTCTACTGTAATTTTTCTATTTTTTAAAATAAGTTATAAAACTGTAGAATTGAAGACATTATCTGTAAATAAACAAACCGCCTGTTATTTTAAGTAATATGCCAGTAATGACGAACTATGTATATTCCTATTTTTTTACAGAAAAATACCAAATTAATTTTACATATTATTTTCTGTTTTCTCAAAATACTTTCAATTTCATGTAAAATTACAGTAATTAATTTATTTAAATATGTAGCTTGTTATATAAAAGTATTTGTCCATACTAACAAGTTTTATATGTAATTTTAAGGTAAATCAATTTTTTTTTAATATTTATGTGTATTTTCACATTCAAGTCGAAAAATATATGTAGCCTCTTATAAAAGGTTTATGCTCAAACTAACAATTACATTTTTTTCCCTGTAATATGAAATACATAAGTGACTGCAAGACATACTTAATATACAGTCAACAGCCTTACAGATCACACTGACGGTGGCCGTACAAACAACTTTAACAATGTTACAAATATGCGCCACACTGTGGAGCCACATCAAACAAGAATGACAAACACATTTCAGGGGAACATCTTCACCGTAACACAACATTAACACATCAGAAACCATACCCAGAATTCCATCTGTTACAATATACACCCCCACCACCTAACCCCGCCGACCTCAACCAACGCACGGAGGGGGGCGGTGATGTTTTGGGGCGCAGGGTTGGTTGGGAGCAGGGGTGTAGCCTGGAAGAGTCAGCGCTGCATGGGCTTGTGGGTATTTGTTATGTTGTGTTTATGTTTTCCTGAAATGTTTTTATCATTCTTGTTCGATGTGGGTTCACAGTGTTAAAGTTGTTTGTATAGCCACCGTCAGTGTGACCTGTGTGGCTGTTGACCAAGTATATCATATGCCCATCACATGCCTCAATAGGCACGCTGATGATTTGGTGAATGTGCATACAAAACAACGCCCCACAGTACTACATGTCATATTCGCCCGGCCAATCTTTGAGTCAATCCTATATGAGGGTCAGAGATATTCTCGCGGTGGGATTGGTAAGTATGTTGCTAGGTTGGAATAGCGATTCATGCAAGGTTAACCCACTTTGCATCAACTTCCTGCATCCAGTGGCCCCCCGGTGAAGTGAATGAGACACCCCTGATCCTAACAATTCCGAAAAAATCTCTTTAACAATGGTATCTTTCTATGGAACCGCCAGCGTTGTCACTTCACTAAAGGTGGTTGATCGTAATAATTTGGAAAAACTCTGAAGAATAAAGGTATTTTTCTGCAGAACTGTTTGCATCGTCACTTTATTAAAGGTGGTTGATCTTAATAATTTAGTAAAAATCTGTAAAATTATGATATTTCTCCGCAAAACGTTTCATGAAAATTTCTGTAAATATAAGTGTTTGATCATTATTTGGTTTACAATGTTTTACTTTAAATTTATGGTTTTTGTTTGGCAGCCGTAGCTGCCAGTAAATGACCGTTTTTTTACAGAATTTTTTTTTACAGTGTTTGCAAAGATAAAAGTTTGTTTTTTTATTCAATATAACAGTACACCTGTCATACTAAATATGAAAGGTTCATAAACATAACTCCAAAACCAAACATGAAATCTGTCTAAAAAAAGCCTTTAATATTGACTTTATGTGAGTTTTACCTGAATTAGGTATTTTGTAAAGGTTCACAAATACAAACATTTGGTTTTACTGGCCTCACATTGGTCACACTGAATAAGTTTTTGAACCATATCTCCAGAAATACACATGCAAAATCACAAAAAAATGCCTGAAGTGAGTTTAACTTGAAAAAAAACATTCTGTAAGTATTTCAAAAACAAAAAGAAATGTTTTATCCAATTTGACAGTAATGTACTTAAAATCCTGAGATAATGCAAAAAGAGCAATAAAAATGTATTCTCGGGGTTGTACTTGTATTGCGCTTTTCTACCTTCAAGGTACTCAAAGCACTTTGACACTACTTCCACATTTACCCATTCACACACATATTTACACACTGATGGAGGGAGCTGCCATGCAAGGCGCTAACCAGCACCTATCAGGAGCAAGGGTGAAGTGTTTTGCTCAGGACACAACAAACGTGACGAGGTTGGTACTAGGTGGGGATTGAACTAGCGTCCCTCGGGTTGCGCACGGCAACTCTTCCACTGCGCCACGCCGTCTCTATTCAAACATGATTCCTAATCCAAACGTGCAAAATGTCTAAAAATGGCTGTGATATTATATAAATGTGAGTTTTACTAGATACAGTTATTTTTCTATGGTTTGCATATACAAAATTCAGGTTTTACTCAATATGACTGTATACTGTAACACTCAATATGACAGTTATTTAAACATAACTCCTACACCACACATGAAAAATGGGTTATAATGCCTGAAATAATGCATCTTTGGGAGTTTTACTCGGAACATATGCTTTTTTAAATCTTGCAAATGCAAAAAGTAATTTTTTACTCAATATGACTATTATGTTCTTGGAATCCTGAAATAATGCAAAAAAAGCAATAAAAATGTATTCAAACATAACTTCCAGACAACACATGCAAAATGGCTAATAATGCCTAGAGATATGCATTTTCGTTAGTTGTACAAGAAAAAATATATTTTGTAAGGTTTGCAAAGACACAAGTTAGTTTTTTATTTAATATAACAGTATAACTGCCATACTAAATATGAAAGGTTAATAATCATAACTCCAAAACCAAACAAGAAATTTCTCTAAAAAAGCCTTTAATATTGAATTTATGTGAGTTTTAGCAGATTCAGGTATTTTGGAAAGGTTCACAAATACAGAAATTAGGTTTTACTGGCCTCATATTGGTCACACTCAAAATTACAATTTTGAAACTTAACTCCAAAAGTAGAAATGCAAAATGTCTAATAATGCCTGAAGAAATGTATCTTTGAGAGTTTTCCTGGGGAAAAAAACATTTGGTAAGGTTTGCAAAAACAAAAAGTAATGTTTTACTACATTTGACAGTAATGTACTTAGAATCCTGAGATCATGCAAAAACAAAAAAAAAATGTATTCCAACAAAATTCCTAATCCAAATGTGCAAAATCTCTAAAAATGCTTGTTATATTGAATAAATGTAAGTTTTACTAGATACAGTTGTTTTTCTATGGTTTGCAAATACAAATTTTAGGTTTTACTCAATATGACTGTATACTGTAACACTCAATATGACAGTTATTTAAACATAACTCCTAAACCACACATGAAAAATGGCTTATAATGCCTGAAATAATGCATTTTTGGGAGTTTTACTAGGAACATATGCTTTTTTAAATTTTGCAAATGCAAAAAGTAGTTTTTTTCTCAATATGACTATAATGTTCTTAGAATCCTGAGATAATGCGAAAAAAGCAATAAAAATGTATTCAAACATAACTTCTAAACAACACATGCAAAATGGCTAATAATACTTAGAGATAAGTATTTTCGTTAGTTGTACTAGAAAAATGATCTTTTGTAAGGTTTGTGTTGTGATCCGGCTTCCGGATCACACATCTCTAGCATGTTTGTCTTTTTTGTATTGTCCTACTATGTTTTGATCATGTTTTGGACTCTACCGATCCCGTTTGTTAGCGCACTTCCTTGTTTTGTATTGTCACCATGGCAACCTAAGTATGCCTCCTGCACGGACTCATTACGCACACCTGTTTTGAATTATTTGTGTTGTATTTAAGACCACCTGCTACCTTAGTTCCTCCTGGCTGTTTTGTTTGCTACTTGCAACACGCACGTTGGTTCTTATTTTTGTAATCACTATTGCTAAGTCTCGCCTTAGCTTTGCGTGCGCTCTGCACCTCTATTCCTGTACTCTGCTCTCGTTGCTAATTATTAGCATAGCTCTCCGTGCATTCGGCACGCCTTTTCTTTGCATTTTGTACCAGTATTATTTTTGTTTTTGTATTAAATCTAATCTTACCTGCAACTCCTGCCTGTCCTGGTCCTCTTGCATCCCTGGGGTAGCAACACGCATCCATTATGCCTCGCCATCGTGTCAGAAAACAGCCAGCACAACGCCGCCTCGCAGTGGACCACCAAAAGTCTTCCCTTCGCCAAGCCGCGAAGACTTTTTCCCCGGACAGCAGCGCGCAGACAACAGCCCAGTACTCTTCCCTGAGGTTTGGAAGTTTTGTTTTTTCTCCATATTCCAACCACTCTTCCGACTGGGCTGTAAGGCCAGGGCATACCTCCGGCCCACCGGTCCATCACGGTGACGTCATTTCGTCAACGCCCCCTGGTGGCTCAATACCACCCCCTGTCGATGATATTTTTTCTGAGGATTTTTATATTGTTGAGTCTTATTCTCAACCTGTTTCAAATATTGACTATGATTTTTTGGACTCTATAGACACAACTAAGTTCTATACAGATGTTATTTCTAGATGCAAACTAAGGCAACATGAGCTACCTACTTTTCTTCCTCCACCTGTGTTTCCCCCGGTCAAGCCACTAAGGCCACCTAGACCTCCTCCACCGACTTTTCGACTCGCTAGTCCACTACCTCCAGTGCGCCCTCCACCACCGGTGTTCAAGCCTAGTCCCAGTCCTGGTCCGACTTCTGGCCAACATTGTAGATCAACTCGTAGACTGAGTCGTAGTCCGAGTCCTAGCCCAAGTCCTTGCTCAAGTCATTCTCTTAATGGTAGTCCAAGTCCCGGTCCCAGTTACGTACCTTCGTGTAGTCTTGATCGTAGTCCGTGTCCTAATTCCCCTCGTGGTCTTAGTCCTCACAGTAACCCTAGTCCTTGCCCAAATTCTTGTCCGAGCCCCAGTGTCACTGTAAGTCCTAGTCTTTGTCCAAGTCCTTGCCCGAGCACCAGTATGATTGTAAGTCCCAGTCCTTGCCCTAGGTTGACCTCAAGTCCTAGTTCCTGCCCAAGCCCTGGTTCGACTGTAAGTCCTGGTCCTTGCCCAAGTCCTTATAAAAGCACTAGTTTGATTGTAAGTACTGGTCCTCACACAAGTCCTTGCCCAAGTCCTAGTGTTAGTCTAAATCCTCATAGTAGTCCTAGTCCTCCTCTCTGCCAGTCTCTTAGTGCTCCTCGGCTGACGCCGACACCTGCTCCTCGGCTGACGCCGACACCTGCTCCTCGGCTGACGCCGACTCCTGCTCCTCGGCTGACGCCGACTCCTGCTCCTCGGCTGAAGCCGACACCTGCTCCTCGGCTGAAGCCGACACCTGCTCCTCGGCTGAAGCCGACACCTGCTCCTCGGCTGAAGCCGACACCTGCTCCTCGGCTGAAGCCGACACCTGCTCCTCGGCTGAAGCCGACACCTGCTCCCAGTCTGGTTCTCACACCAGCTCCCAGTCTGGTTCTCACACCAGCTCCCAGTCTGGTTCTCACACCAGCTCCCAGTCTGGTTCTCACACCAGCTCCCAGTCTGGTTCTCACACCAGCTCCCAGTCTGGTTCTCACACCAGCACAAACTCCAAGGCTGGAGCCCACTCCGGTACCAGCACCACGACAGGTACCGGTGCCAGCTCCGTGCCGCCAAGCACCGGTGCCAGCTCCGTGCCGCCAAGCACCGCCGACGACGGGGCTGGAGCCCACACCAGCGTCGACGACGGGGCTGGAGCCCACACCAGCGTCGACGACGGGGCTGGAGCCCACACCAGCGTCGACGACGGGGCTGGAGCCCACACCAGCACCACCGACGACTCCTGCGGCTCCCAGGCCGCCTCCGACGACTCCTGCGGCTCCCAGGCCGCCTCCGACGACTCCTGCGGCTCCCAGGCCGCCTCCGACGACTCCTGCGGCTCCCAGGCCGCCTCCGACGACTCCTGCGGCTGCAGCACCCGCATCATCCTCGCCAGCTGCACTCGGGCCTGCTTTGGCTGCAGTCCCCGCACCCTCGTCTGCTGCTTCCAAGCCTGCTGGGATTTCGGTGCTGAGGCGTCGTCCACCACGTCGACCACGGGCGTGGCCTCTGCGAGGTCATCCTCCTCGCCAGATACTCCCTCCTCCATGTCGGCCACGGATGTGGCCGTGCCCGGGTCGTCCGCCTCGCCGGGCACCTCATCCTGCGAGGCGGCCACTAATGTGGCCTTTTCGAGGTCGCCCGCCAAAACTTTTTCGGCAGCAGCGTTCCACCCGCCGCCGCCACATGATGTGTCCTCGGTGGATTCGGGGACATGCGATCTGGCGACCCTCCACCGTGGACTCCTTCCGCCCTCCCTTCGTTTGTGAACTTTCTGGTTTTGGGAGGGGGTTCTCTTTATTGCAGTTTTTTGGGGGCATCTGGGATCTGCCCCTTAAGGGGGGGGTAATGTTGTGATCCGGCTTCCGGATCACACATCTCTAGCATGTTTGTCTTTTTTGTATTGTCCTACTATGTTTTGATCATGTTTTGGACTCTACCGATCCCGTTTGTTAGCGCACTTCCTTGTTTTGTATTGTCACCATGGCAACCTAAGTATGCCTCCTGCACGGACTCATTACGCACACCTGTTTTGAATTATTTGTGTTGTATTTAAGACCACCTGCTACCTTAGTTCCTCCTGGCTGTTTTGTTTGCTACTTGCAACACGCACGTTGGTTCTTATTTTTGTAATCACTATTGCTAAGTCTCGCCTTAGCTTTGCGTGCGCTCTGCACCTCTATTCCTGTACTCTGCTCTCGTTGCTAATTATTAGCATAGCTCTCCGTGCATTCGGCACGCCTTTTCTTTGCATTTTGTACCAGTATTATTTTTGTTTTTGTATTAAATCTAATCTTACCTGCAACTCCTGCCTGTCCTGGTCCTCTTGCATCCCTGGGGTAGCAACACGCATCCATTATGCCTCGCCACCGTGTCAGTTTGCAAAGACACGAAATATATTTTTTACTCAATACAACAGTATAACTGTCATACTAAATATGAAAGGTTTCTAATCATAACTCCAAAACCAAACATGAAATTTCTCTAAAAAAGCCTGTAATTTTACATTTATGTGAGTTTTACTAGAATCAGGTATTTTCGAAAGGTTCACAAATACAGAAATTAGGTTTTACTTGCCTCTATTGGTTAAACTCAAAGTTACAATTTTGAAAATTAACTCCAAAAGTAGAAATGCAAAATGTCTAATAATGTCTGAAGAAATGTATCTTTGATCGTTTTAATGGAGAAAAAAAATTGGTAAGGTTTGCAAAAACAAAAAGTAATTTTTTACTAATTTGACAATAATGTACTTAGAATCCTGAGATAATGCAAAAAACATCAATAAAAATGTATTCCAACATAATTCCTAATTCAAACGTGCAAAATGTCTAAAAATGCCTGTGATATTGAACAAATTGGTGATTTACTAGGTAAAATTGTTTTTCTATGGTAGGCAAATACAAAATTTAGATTTTACTCAATATGACTGTAACACTCAATATGACAGTTATTTAAACATAACTCCTACACCACACATGAAAAATGGCTAATAATGCCTGAATTAGTAATTCTTTGGGAGTTTTACTCGGAACATATGCTTTTTTAATTCTTGCAAATGCAAAAAGTAGTTTTTTACTCAATATAACTATATGTTCTTTGAATCCTGAGATAATGTGAAAAAAGTAATAAAAATGTATTCAAACATTACTTCTAAACAACACATGCAAAAGGGCTAATAATGCCCAAAGATATGTATTTTCGTTAGTTGTACTAGAAAAATGATCTTTTGTAAGGTTTGCAAAGACACAAATTATTTTTTTTATTCAATATAACAGTATAACTGTCATACTAAATATGAAAGGTTTATAATCATAACTCCAAAACCAAACATGAAATTTGTCTAAAAAAGCCTGTAGTATTGAATTTATGGGAGTTTTAGCAGAATCAGGTATTTTGGAAAAGTTCACAAATACAAAAATTAGGTTTTACTGGCCTTATATTGGTCACACTCAAAATGACAATTTTGAAACATAACTCTAAAAGTAGAAATGCAAAATGTCTAATAATGCCTGAAGAAATGTATCTTTGAGAGTTTTCCTGGAAAAAAACATTTGATAAGGTTTGCAAAAACAAAAAGTAATTTTTTACTAAATTTGACAGTAATGTACTTAGAATCCTGAGATAATGCAAAAAAAGCAATAAAAATGGATTCCAACATAATTCCTAATCCAAACTTGCAAAATGTCTAAAAATGCCTGTGATATTGAATAAAAATCAGGTTTTACTGGCCTAATCTTTGTCAAACTCAAAATGTCAGTTTTTGAAACATAACTCCAAAAATACACATGCAAAATGTCTAATAATGCCTGAAGAAATGCATCTTTGAGAGTTTTCCTGAAAAAAAAAAAAACATTTGGTAGGGTTTGCTAAAACAAATTTGAATTCTTTACTCAAACTGACAGTAATGTACTTAGAATCCTGAGATAATGCGGAAAAAGCAATAAAAATGGATTCCAACATAATTCCTAATCCAAACGTGCTAAATGTCTAAAAATTCCTGTGATATTGAATACATGGGAGTTTTACTAGATACAGTTGTTTTTCTATGGTTTGCAAATACACAAATGAGGTATTACTCAATATCACTGTATACAGTAACACTCAATATGACAGTTATTTAAACCTAACTCCTACACCACACATGAAAAATGGCTAATAATGTCTGAAATAATGCATCTTTGGGAGTTTTACTCGAAACATATGCTTTTTTAAATCTTGCAAATGCAAAAAGTAGTTTTTTACTCAATATGACTATAATAATCTTACAATCCTGAGATAATGCGAAAAATTAATAAAAATGTATTCAAACATAACTTCTAAACAACACATGAAAAGTGGCTAAAAATGCCTGCAGATATGTATTTTTGTTAGTTGTACTAGAAAAATGATCTTTTGTGAGGTTCACAAAGACACAAGTTAGTTTTTTTATTCAATATAACAGTGTAATTGTCATACTAAATATGAAATGTTTATAATCATAACTCCAAAACCAAACATGAAATGTGTCTTAAAAAGCATGTAATATTGAATTTATGTGAGTTTTACCGGAATCAGGTATTTTGGAAAGGTTCACAAAAACAAAAATCAGATTTCACTGGCCTCATATTGGTCAAACTCAAAATGTCAGTTTTTGAAACATAACTCCAAAAATATACATGCAAAACGTCTAATAATGCCTGAAGAAATGCATCTGTCAGAGTTTTCCTGAAAAAAAAATATTTGGTAGGGTTTGCAAAAACAAAAAGTAATTTTTTACTCAATTTGACAGTAATGTACTTAGAATCCTGAGATAAGGCGAAAAAAGCAATAAAAATGGATTCCAACATAATTCCTAATCCAAACGTGCAACATGTCTAAAACTTCCTGTGATATTGAATAAATGTGAGTTTTACTAGATACAGTTGTTTTTCTATGGTTTGCAAATACACAAATGAGGTATTACTCAATCTGACTGTATGCCGTAACACTCAATATGACAGTTATTTAAACATAACTCCTACACCACACATGAAAAATGGCTAATAATGTCTGAAATAATGCATCTTTGGGAGTTTTACTCAAAACATATGCTTTTTTAAATCTTGCTTTTTTAAATCTTGCAAATGCAAAAAGTAGTTTTTTACTCAATATGACTATAATATTCTTAGAATCCTGAGATAATGCGAAAAAAGCAATAAAAATGTATTCAAACATAACTTCTAAACAACACATGCAAAATGGCTAATAATGCCTACAGATATGTATTTTTGTTAGTTGTAATAGACCTTTTGTAAGGTTTGCGAAGACACAAGTTAGTTTTTTTTTATTAAATATAGTAGTGTAACTGTCATACTAAATATGAAAGGTTTATAAACATAACTCCAAAACCAAACGTGAACTTTGTCTAAAAAAGCCTGTTATATTGTATTTATGTGAGTTTTACCAGAATCAGGTATTTTGGAAAGGTTCACAAATACAAAAATTAGGTTTTACTGGCCTCATATTGGTCAACTCAAAATGTCAGTTTTTGAAACATAACTCCAAAAATACACATGCAAAATGTCTATAATGCCTGAAGAAATGCATCTTTGAGAGTTTTCCTGAAAAAAAAAAAACATTTGGTAGGGTTTGCACAAACAAAAAGTAATTTTTTACTCAATTTGACAGTAATGTACTTAGAATCCTGAGATAATGCAAAGAAAGCAATAAAAATGTATTCCAATATAATTCCTAATCCAAACGTAAAAAATGTCTAAAACTGCCTGTGATATTGAATAAATGTGAGTTTTACTAGATACAGTTGTTTTTCTATGGTTTGCAAATACACAAATGCAGCGCCCCCCCGCGACCCCGAAAGGGAATAAGCGGTAGAAAATGGATGGATGGAAGGTATTACTCAATCTGACTGTATGCTGTAACACTCAATATGACAGTTATTTAAACATAACTCCTACACCACACATGAAAAATGGCTAATAATGCCTGAAATAATGCATCTATGGGAGTTTTACTCGAAACATATGCTTTTTTAAATTTTGCAAATGCAAAAAGTAGTTTTTTACTCAATCTGAATATAATAGTCTTACAATCCTGAGATGATGCGAAAAATTGATAAAAAGGAATTCAAACATAACTTCTAAACAACACATGAAAAATGGCTAATAATGCCTACAGATATGTATTTTTGTTAGTTGTAATAGAAAAATTATCTTTTGTGAGGTTCACAAAGACACAAGTTAGTTTTTTTATTCAATATAACAGTGCTACTGTCATACTAAATATGAAAGGTTTATAATCATAACTCCAAAACCAAACATGAAATTTGTCTTAAAAAGCCTTTAATATTGAATTTATGTGAGTTGTACCGGAATCAGGTATTTTGGAAAGGTTCACAAAAAGAAAAATCAGGTTTCACTGGCCTCATATTGGTCAAACTCAAAATGTCAGTTTTTGAAACATTGCTCCAAAAATATACATGCAAAACGTCTAATAATGCCTGAAGAAATGCATCTTTGAGAGTTTTCCTGAAAAAAAAAAACATTTGGTAGGGTTTGCAAAAACAAAAAGTAATTTTTTACTCAATTTGACAGTAATGCACTTAGAATCCTGAGATAATGCGAAAAAAGCAATGAAAATGGATTCCAACATAATTCCTAATCCAAATGTACAAAATGTCTAAAAATTTCTGTGATATTGAATACATGTGAGTTTTACTAGATACAGTTGTTTTTCTATGGTTTGCAAATACACAAATGAGGTATTACTCAATCTGACTGAATGCTGTAACACTCAATATGACAGTTATTTAAACATAACTCCCACACCACACATGAAAAATGGTTAATAATGCCTGAAATAATGCATCTATGGGAGTTTTATTCGAAACATATGCTTTTTTAAATCTTGCAAATGCAAAAAGTAGTTTTTTACTCAATATGACTATAATGTTCTTAGAATCCTGAGATAGTGCGAAAAAAGCAATAAAAATGGATTCCAACATAATTCCTAATCCAAACGTGCAAAATGTCTAAAACTGCCTGTGATATTGAATAAATGTGAGTTTTACTAGATACAGTTGTTTTTCTATGGTTTGCAAATACACAAATGAGGTATTACTCAATCTGACTGTATGCTGTAACACTCAATATGACAGTTATTTAAACATAACTCCTACACCACACATGAAAAATGGCTAATAATGCCTGAAATAATGCATCTATGGGAGTTTTATTCGAAATATATGCTTTTTTAAATCTTGCAAATGCAAAAAGTAGTTTTTTACTCAATATGACTATAATGTTCTTAAAATCCTGAGCTAGTGCAAAAAAAGCACTAAAAATGTATTCAAACATAACTTTTAAACAACACATGCAAAATGTGTTGTTTAGAAGTTATGTTTGAATACATTTTTAGTGCTTTTTTTGCGCTATCTCAAAAAAAATGTATTCAAACATTAACTTCTAAACAACACATGCAAAATGCTCCTCTCTGAGCTGCCACCTTACCGTGGTAGAGGAGTTTGCGTGTCCCAATGATCCTAGGAGATATGTTGTCTGGGGGCTTTAAGCCCCCTGGTAGGGTCTCCCAAGGCAAACTGGTCCTAGGTGAGGGACCAGACAAAGAGCAGCTCGAAAACCTCTATGAAAAGTAAAAACTAAGGACCCAGATTTCCCTCGCCCGGACGCGGGTCACCGGGGTCCCCCTCTGGAGCCAGGTCCGGAGGTGGGGCACGATGGCGAGCACCTGGTGGCCGGGCCTGTACCCATGGGGCCCGGCCGGGCACAGCCCGAAGAGGCAACGTGGGTCCCCCCTCCAATGGGCTCACCACCCATAGCAGGGGCCATAGAGGTCGGGTGCAATGTGAGCTGGGCGGCAGCCGAAGGCAGGGCACTTGGCGGTCCGATCCTCGGCTACATAAGCTCGCTCTTGGGACGTGGAACGTCACCTCACTGGGGGGAAAGGAGCCTGAGCTAGTGCGCGAAGTAGAGAAATTCCGGCTGGATGTAGTCGGGCTCACTTCGACGCACAGCAAGGGCTCTGGAACCACTTCTCTTGAAAGGGGCTGGACTCTCTTTCACTCTGGCGTGGCCGGCAGTGAGAGGCGACGGGCTGGGGTGGCAATTCTGGTTGCCCCCCGGCTTAAAGCCTGCACGTTGGAGTTCAACCCAGTGGACGAAAGGGTAGCCTCCCTCCGCCTTCGGGTGGGGGGACGGGTCCTGACTGTTGTTTGCGCTTACGCACCAAACAACAGTTCAGAATACCCACCCTTTTTGGGTACACTCGAGGGAGTACTGGAGAGTGCTCCCCCGGGTGATTCCCTTGTTCTGCTGGGGGACTTCAACGCTCATGTTGGTAACGACAGTGAAACCTGGAGAGGCGTGATTGGGAAGAATGGTCGCCCGGATCTGAACCCGAGTGGTGTTTTGTTATTGGACTTCTGTGCTCGTCACAGTTTGTCCATAACGAACACCATGTTCAAACATAAGGGTGTCCATATGTGCACTTGGCACCAGGACACCCTAGGCCGCAGTTCCATGATCGACTTTGTAGTTGTGTCATCGGATTTGCGGCCTCATGTTTTGGACACTCGGGTGAAGAGAGGGGCGGAGCTTTCTACCGATCACCACCTGGTGGTGAGTTGGCTGCGATGGTGGGGGAGGATGCCGGACAGACCTGGCAGGCCCAAACGCATTGTGAGGGTTTGCTGGGAACGTGTGGCAGAGTCTCCTGTCAGAGGAAGTTTCAATTCCCACCTCCGGAGGAACTTTGAACATGTCACGAGCGAGGTGCTGGACATTGAGTCCGAGTGGACCATGTTCCGCACCTCTATTGTCGAGGCGGCTGATCGGAGCTGTGGCCGCAAGGTAGTTGGTGCTTGTCGTGGCGGTAATACTAGAACCCGCTGGTGGACACCAGCGGTGAGGGATGCCGTCAAGCTGAAGAAGGAGTCCTACCGGGTTCTTTTGGCTCATAGGACTCCAGAGGCAGTGGACAGGTACCGACAGGCCAAGCGGTGTGCAGCTTCGGCGGTCACAGATGCAAAAACTCGGACATGGGAAGAGTTTGGGGAAGCCATGGAAAATGACTTCCGGACGGCTTCGAAGCGATTCTGGACCACCATACGGCACCTCAGGAAGGGGAAGCAGTGCACTATCAACACCGTGTATGGTGCGGATGGTGTTCTGCTGACCTCAACTGCGGATGTTGTGGATAGGTGGAGGGAATACTTCTAAGACCTCCTCAATCCCACCAACACGTCTTCCTATGAGGAAGCAGTGCCTGGGGAATCTGTGGTGGACTCACCTATTTCTGGGGCTGAAGTTGCTGAGGTAGTTAAAAAGCTCCTCGGTGGCAAGGCCCCAGGGGCGGATGAGACCCGCCCGGAGTTCCTTAAGGCTCTGGATGATGTGGGGCTGTCTTGGTTGGCAAGACTCTGCAGCATCGCGTGGACATCGGGGGCGGTACCTCTGGATTGGCAGACCGGGGTGGTGGTCCCTCTCTTTAAGAAGGGGGACCGGAGGGTGTGTTCCAACTATCGTGAGGTCACACTCCTCAGCCTTCCCGGTAAGGTTTATTCAGGTGTACTGGAGAGGAGGCTTCGCCGGATAGTCGAACCTCGGATTCAGGAGGAACAGTGTGGTTTTCGTCCTGGTCGTGGAACTGTGGACCAGCTCTATACTCTCGGCAGGGTTCTTGAGGGTGCATGGTAGTTTGCCCAACCAGTCTACATGTGCTTTGTGGACTTGGAGAAGGCATTCGACCGTGTCCCTCGGGAAGTCCTGTGGGGAGTGCTCAGAGAGTATGGGGTATCGGACTGTCTTATTATGGCAGTCCGATCCCTGTACGATCAGTGTCAGAGCTTGGTCCGCATTGCTGGCAGTAAGTCGGACACGTTTCCAGTGAGGGTTGGACTCCGCCAAGTTTGCCCTTTGTCACCGATTCTGTTCATAACTTTCATGGACAGAATTTCTAGGCGCAGTCAACGCATTGAGGGGTTCCGGTTTGGTGGCCGCGGGATTAGGTCTCTGCTTTTTGCAGACGATGTGGTCCTGTTGGCTTCATCTGGCCGGGATCTTCAGCTCTCACTGGATCGGTTCGCAGCCGAGTGTGAAGCGGCCGGAATGAGAATCAGCACCTCCGAATCCGAGTCCATGGTTCTCTCCCGGAAAAGGGTGGAGTGCCATCTCCGGGTTGGGGAGGAGACCCTGCCCCAAGTGGAGGAGTTCAAGTACCTAGGAGTCTTGTTCACGAGTGGGGGAAAAGTGGATCGTGAGATCGACAGGCGGATCGGTGCGGCGTCTTCAGTAATGCGGACGTTGTACCGATCCGTTGTGGTGAAGAAGGAGCTGAGCCGGAAGGCAAAGCTTTCAATTTACCGGTCGATCTACGTTCCCATCCTCACCTATGGTCATGAGCTTTGGGTCATGACCGAAAGGATAAGATCACGGGTACAAGCGGCCGAAATGAGTTTCCTCCGCCGTGTGGCGGGGCTCTCCCTTAGAGATAGGGTGAGAAGCTCTGTCATCCGGGAGGAACTCAAAGTAAATCCGCTGCTCCTCCACATCGAGAGGAGCCAGATGAGGTGGTTCGGGCATCTGGTTGGGATGCCACCCGAACGCCTCCCGAGGGAGGTGTTTAGGGCACGTCCAACCGGTAGGAGGCCACGGGGAAGACCCAGGACACGTTGGGAAGACCATGTCTCCCGGCTGGCCTGGGAATGCCTCGGGATCCCCCGGGAAGAGCTAGACGAAGTGGCTGGGGAGAGGAAAGTCTGGGCTTCCCTGCTAAGGCTGCTGCCCCCGCGACCCGACCTCGGATAAGTGGAAGAAGATGGATGGATGGATGGACATGCAAAATGGCTAATAATGCCTAGAGATATGTATTTTTGTTAGTTGTACTAGAAAAATGATCTTTTGTGAGGTTCACATATTGCTTTTTTCGCATTATCTCAGGATTCTAAGTACATTGCTGTCAAATTGAGTAAAACATGACTTTTTGTTTTTGCAAACCCTACCAAATGTTTTTTTTCCAGGAAAACTCTCAATGATACATTTCTTCAGGCATTATTAGACATATTGCATGTGTATTTTTGGACTCATGTTTCAAAAACTGAGATTTTGAATTTGACCAATATGAGGCCGGTAAAAACTGATTTTTGTATTTGTGAACCTTTCCAAAATACCCGATTCCGGTAAAACTCAAATAAATTCAATATTACAGGCTTTTTAGGACAAATTTCATGTTTGGTTTTGGAGTTATGATTATAAACCTTTCATATTTAGTATGACAATTATACTGTTATATTGAATACAAAAACTAACCTGTGTCTTTGTGAACCTCACAAAAGATATGTTTTCTAGTACAACTAACAAAAATACATATCTCCAGGCATTATTAGCCATTTTGCATGTGTTGTTTAGAAGTTATGTTTGAATACATTTTTATTGCTCTTTTCGCATTATCTCAGGATTCTAAGTACATTACAGTCAAATTGAGTAAAAAATTACTTTTTGTTTTTGCAAACCCTACCAAATGTTTTTTTTTCCTGGGAAACTCTCAATGATACATTTCTTCAGGCATTATTAGACATCTTGCATGTGTATTTTTGAAGTTATGTTTCAAAAACTGACATTTTGAATTTGACCAATATGAGGCCAGTAAGACCTGATGTTTGTATTTGTGAACCTTTCCAAAATACCTGATTCCGGTAAAACTCAAATAAATTCAATATTACAGGCTTTTTAGGACAAATTTCATGTTTGGTTTTGGAGTTATGATTATAAACATTTCATATGTAGTACTGTTATATTGAATAAAAACCTAACTTTTGTCCTTGGGAACCTCACAAAAGATAATTTTTCTAGTACAACTAACAAAAATACATATCTCTAGGTATAATTAGCCATTTTTCATGTGTGGTGTAGGAGTTATGTTTAAATAACTGTCATATTGAGTGTTACAGTATACAGTCTTATTGAGTAAAACCTCATTTGTGTATTTGCAAACCATAGAAAAACAACTGTATCCAGTAAAACTCACATGTATTCAATATCACAGGCATTTTTAGACATTTAGCACGTTTGATTAGGAATTATGTTGGAATCCATTTTTATTGCTTTTTTCGCACTAGCTCAGGATTCTAAGAACATTATAGTCATATTGAGTAAAACAGTACTTTTTGCATTTGCAAGATTTAAAAAAGCATATATTTCAAGTAAAACTCCCAAAGATGCATTATTTCAGGCATTATTAGCCATTTTTCATGTGTGGTGTAGGAGTTATGTTTAAATAACTGTCATATTGAGTGTTCCAGTATATAGTCATATTGAGTAAAACGTCATTCGTGTATTTGCAAACCATAAAAAAACAACTGTATCTAGTAAAACTCACATGTATTCAATATCACAGGCAGTTTTAGACATTTTGCACGTTTGGATTAGGAATTATGTTGGAATCCATTTTTATTGCTTTTTTCGCATTATCTCAGGATTCTAAGTACATTAATGTCAAATTCAGTAAACAATTACTCTTTGTTTTTGCAAACCCTACCAAATGTTTTTTTTTCAGGAAAACTCTCAAAGATGCATTTCTTCAGGCATTATTAGACGTTTTGCATGTATGTTTTTGGAGTTATGTTTCAAAAACTGACATTTTGAGTTTGACCAATATGAGGCCAGTAAAACCTGATTTTTGTATTTGTGAACCTTTCCAAAATACCTGATTCCGGTCAAACTCACACACTTTCAATATTACAGGCTTTTTCAGACAAATTTCATGTTTGGTTTTGGAGTTATGATTATAAACCTTTCATATTTAGTATGACAGTTGCACTGTTGTATTGAATAAAAAACTAACCTGTGTCTTTGTGAACCTCACAAAAGATAATTTTTCTAGTACAACTAACAAAAATACATATCCGTAGGCATTATTAGCCATTTTTCATGTGTTGTTTAGAAGTTATGTTTGAATTCATTTTTATCAATTTTTCGCATTATCTCAGGATTGTAAGACTATTATAGTCATATTGAGTAAAAAACTACTTTTTGCATTTGTAAGATTTAAAAAAGCATATGTTTCGAGTAAAACTCCCAAAGATGCATTATTTCAGGCATTATTAGCCATTTTTCATGTGTGGTGTAGGAGTTATGTTTAAATAACTGTCATATTGAGTGTTACATTATACAGTCATATTGTGTAAAACCTCATTTGTGTATTTACAAACCATAGAAAAACAACTGTATCTACTAAAACTCACATGTATTCAATATCACAGATATTTTTAGACATTTTTTTACGTTTGGATTAGGAATTATATTGGAATACATTTTTATTGCTTTCTTTGCATTATCCCAGGATTCTAAGTACATTACTGTCAAATTGAGTAAAAAATTATTTTTTGTTTGTGCAAACCCTACCAAATGTTTTTTTTCAGGAAAACTCTCAAAGATGCATTTCTTCAGGCATTATAGACATTTTGCATGTGTATTTTTGGAGTTATGTTTCAAAAACTGACATTTTGAAGTCGACCAGTATGAGGCCAGTGAAACCTGATTTTTGTTTTTGTGAACCTTTCCAAAATACCTGATTACGGTAAAACTCACATAAATTCAATATTACAGGCTTTTTAAGACAAATTTCATGCTCGGTTTTGGAGTCATGATTATAAACCTTTCATATTTAGTATGACATGATATTGAATAAAAAAACTAACTTGTGTCTTTGTGAACCTCACAAAAGATAATTTTTCTAGTACAACTAACAAAAATACATATCTCTACGCATTATTAGCCATTTTGCATGTGTTGTTTAGAAGTTATGTTTAAATAATTGTCATATTGAGTGTTACAGCATACAGTCAGATTGAGTAATACCTCATTTGTGTATTTGCAAACCATAGAAAAAAAACTGTATCTAGTAAAACTTACATGTATTCAATATCACAGGCAGTTTTAGACATTTTGCACGTTTGGATTAGGAATTATGTTGGAATCCATTTTTATTGCTTTTTTCGCATTATCTCATTACTGTCAAATTGTGTAAAAAATTACTTTTTGTTTTTGCAAAAAAAGCATATGTTTCGAATAAAACTCCCATTGATGCATTATTTACTCATATTGAGTAAAATTAGGTTTTACTCAATATGAGTTTTTTACTCATATTGAGTAAAAAACTACTTTTTGCATTTGTAAGATTTAAAAAAGCATATGTTTCGAGTAAAACTCCCAAAGATGCATTATTTCAGGCATTATTAGCCATTTTTCATGCGTGGTGTAGGAGTTATGTTTAAATAACCGCCATATTGAGTGTTACATTATACAGTCATATTGAGTAAAACCTCATTTGTGTATTTGCAAACCATAGAAAAACAACTGTATCTAGTAAAACTCACATGTATTCAATATCACAGGCATTTTTGGACATTTAGCACTTTTGGATTAGGAATTATGTTGGAATTAATTTGTATTGCTTTTTTCGCATTATCTCATTACTGTCAAATTGAGTAAAAAAATACTTTTTGTTTTTGCAAACCCTACCAAATGTTTTTTTTTTTCAGGAAAACTCTCAAAGATGCATTTCTTCAGGCATTATTAGACATTTCGCATGTGTATTTTTGGAGTTATGTTTCAAAAACTGACATTTTGAGTTTGACCAATATGAGGCCAGTAAAACCTGATTTTTGTATTTGTGAACCTTTCCAAAATACCTGATTCCGGTAAAACTCACATAAATTCAATATTACAGGCTTTTTAAGACACATTTCATATTTGGTTTTGGAGTTATTATTATAAACCTTTCATATTTAGTACTGTTATATTGAATAAAAAAAACTAAATGTTGTCTTTGGGAACTTCAAAAAAGATCATTTTTCTAGTACAACTAACAAAAAAATACATATCTGTAGGCATTATTAGCCATTTTGCATGTGTTGTTTAGAAGTTATGTTTCAATAAATTTTTATTGCTTTTTTTGCATTATCTCAGGATTGTAAGACTATTATAGTCATATTGAGTAAAAACCTACTTTTTGCATTTGCAAGAATTAAAAAAGCATATGTTTCGAGTAAAACTCCCAAAGATGCGTTATTTCAGGCATTATTAGCCATTTTTTTGTGTGGTGTAGGAGTTATGTTTAAATAACTGTCATATTGAGTGTTACAGTATACAGTCATATTGAGTAAAACGTAATTTGTGTATTTGCAAACCATAGAAAAAAAAACTGTATCTAGTAAACCTCACATGTACTCAATATCACAGGCATTTTTAGACATTTTGTACGTTTGGATTAGGAATTATATCGGAACACATTTTTATTGCTTTCTTTGCATTATCTCAGGATTCTAAGTACATTACTGTCAAATTGAGTAAAACATTAATTTTTGTTCTTGCAAACCCTACCAAATGTTTTTTTTTTTCAGGAAAACTCTCAAAGATGCATTTCTTCAGGCATTATAGCCATTTTGCATGAGTTTTTTTGGAGTTATGTTTCAAAAACTGACATTTTGAGTTTGACCAATATGAGGCCAGTGAAACCTGATTTTTATTTTTGTGAACCTTTCCAAAATACCTGATTCCGGTAAAACTCACATAAATACAATATAACAGGCTTTTTTAGACAATGTTCACGTTTGGTTTTGGAGTTATGTTTATAAACCTTTCATATTTAGTATGACAGTTACACTACTATATTTAATTAAAAAAAACTAACTTGTGTCTTTGCAAACCTTACAAAAGGTATTTTTTCTAGTACAACTAACAAAAATACACATCTCTAGGCATTATTAGCCATTTTGCATGTGTTGTTTAGAAGTTATGTTTGAATACATTTTTATTGCTTTTTTCGCATTATCTCAGGATTCTAAGAACATTAAAGTCATATTGAGTAAAAAACTACTTTTTGCATTTGCAAGATTTAAAAAAGCATATGTTTCGAGCGCCTGTCCCCATGGGCCCGGCCGGGCACAGCCCGAAGAGGCGACGTGGGTCATCCCTCCAATGGGCTCACCACTCATAGGAGGGGCCATAGAGGTCGGGTGCATTGTGAGCTGGGCGGCAGCCGAAGGCAGGGCACTTGGCGGTCCGATCCTCGGCTACAGAAGCTAGCTCTTGGGACGTGGAACGTCACCTCACTGGGGGGGAAGGAGCCTGAGCTAGTGCGCGAGGTAGAGAAGTTCCGGCTGGATATAGTCGGACTCACCTCGACGCACAGCAAGGGCTCTGGAACCAGTTCTCTCGAGAGGGACTGGACCCTCTTCCACTCTGGCGTTGCCGGCAGTGAGAGGCGACGGGCTGGGGTGGCAATTCTCGTTGCCCCCCAGCTCAAAGCCTGCACGTTTGAGTTCAACCCAGTGGACGAGAGGGTAGCTTCCCTTCGCCTTCGGGTGGGGGGACGGGTCCTGACTGTTGTTTGTGCTTACGCACCAAACAGCAGTTCAGAATACCCACCCTTTTTGGGTACACTCGAGGGAGTACTGGAAAGTGCTCCTCCGGGTGATTCCCTTGTCCTACTGGGAGACTTCAACGCTCATGTTGGCAACGACAGTGAAACCTGGAGAGGCGTGATTGGGAAGAATGGTCGCCCGGATCTAAACCCGAGTGGTGTTTTGTTATTGGACTTTTGTGCTCGTCACGGATTGTCCATAACAAACACCATGTTCAAACATAAGGGTGTCCATATGTGCACTTGGCACCAGGACACCCTAGGCCGCAGTTCCATGATCGACTTTGTAGTTGTGTCATCGGATTTGCGGCCTTATGTTTTGGACACTCGGGTGAAGAGAGGGGCGGAGCTTTCTACCGATCACCACCTGGTGGTGAGTTGGCTGCGATGGTGGGGGAGGATGCCGGACAGACCTGGCAGGCCCAAGCGCATTGTGAGGGTCTGCTGGGAAAGTCTGGCAGAGTCTCCTGTCAGAGAGAGTTTCAATTCACACCTCCGGGAGAACTTTGAACATGTCACGAGGGAGGTGCGGGACATTGAGTCCGAGTGGACCATGTTTCGAACCTCTATTGTCGAGGCGGCTGATTGGAGCTGTGGCCGCAAGGTTGTTGGTGCCTGTCGTGGCGGTAATCCCAGAACCCGTTGGTGGACACCAGCAGTGAGGGATGCCGTCAAGCTGAAGAAGGAGTCCTATCGGGTTCTTTTGGCTCATAGGACTCCGGAGGCAGTGGACGGGTACCGACGGGCCAAGCGGTGTGCAGCTTTAGCGGTCGCGGAGGCAAAAACTCGGACATGGGAAGAGTTCGGGGAAGCCATGGAAAACGACTTCCGGACGGCTTCGAAGCGATTCTGGACCACCATACGGCGCCTCAGGAAGGGGAAGCAGTGCACTATCAACACCGTGTATGGTGCGGATGGTGTTCTGCTGACTTCGACTGCGGATGTTGTGGATCGGTGGAGGGAATACTTCGAAGACCTCCTCAATCCCACCAACACGTCTTTCTTTGAGGAAGCGGTGCCTGGGGAACCTGTAGTGGACTCTCCTATTTCTTGGGCTGAGGTCGCTGAGGTAGTTAAAAAGCTCCTCGGCGGCAAGGCCCCGGGGGTGGATGAGATCCGCCCGGAGTTCCTCAAGGCTCTGGATGCTGTGGGGCTGTCTTGGTTGACAAGACTCTGCAGCATCGCGTGGACATCGGGGGCGGTACCTCTGGATTGGCAGACCGGGGTGGTGGTCCCTCTCTTTAAGAAGGGGGACCGGAGGGTGTTCCAACTATCGTGGGATCACACTCCTCAGCCTTCCCGGTAAGGTTTATTCAGGTGTACTGGAGAGGAGGCTTCGCCGGATAGTCGAACCTCGGATTCAGGAGGAACAGTGTGGTTTTCGTCCTGGTCGTGGAACTGTGGACCAGCTCTATACTCTCCGCAGGGTTCTTGAGGGTGCATGGGAGTTTGCCCAACCAGTCTACATGTGCTTTGTAGACTTGGAGAAGGCATTCGACCGTGTCCCTCGGGAAGTCCTGTGGGGAGTGCTCAGAGAGTATGGGGTATCGGAATGTTTTATTGTGGCAGTCCGCTCCCTGTATGATCAGTGTCAGAGCTCGGTCCGCATTGCTGGCAGTAAGTCGGACACGTTTCCAGTGAGGGTTGGACTCCGCCAAGGCTGTCCTTTGTCACCGATTCTGTTCATAACTTTTATGGACAGAATTTCTAGGCGCAGCCAAGGCGTTGAGGGGTTCCGGTTTGGTGGCCACGGGATTAGGTCTCTGCTTTTTGCAGATGATGTAGTCCTGATGGCTTCATCTGGCCGGGATCTTCAGCTCTCACTGGATCGGTTCGCAGCCGAGTGTGAAGCGACCGGAATGAGAATCAGCACCTCCAAGTCCGAGTCCATGGTTCTCGCCCGGAAAAGGCTGGAGTGCCATCTCCGGGTTGGGGAGGAGACCCTGCCCCAAGTGGAGGAGTTCAAGTACCTAGGAGTCTTGTTCACGAGTGGGGGAAGAGTGGATCGTGAGATCGACAGGCGGATCGGTGCGGCGTCTTCAGTAATGCGGACGTTGTATCGATCCGTTGTGGTGAAGAAGGAGCTGAGCCGGAAGGCAAAGCTCTCAATTTACCGGTCGATCTACGTTCCCATCCTCACCTATGGTCATGAGCTTTGGTTCATGACCGAAAGGATAAGATCACGGGTACAAGCGGCCGAAATGAGTTTCCTCCGCCGGGTGGCGGGGCTCTCCCTTAGAGATAGGGTGAGAAGCTCTGCCATCCGGGAGGAGCTCAACGTAAAGCCGCTGCTCCTCCACATCGAGAGGAGCCAGATGAAGTGGTTCGGGCATCTGGTCAGGATGCCACCCGAACGCCTCCCTAGGGATGTGTTTAGGGCACGTCCAGCTGGTAGGAGGCCACGGGGAAGACCCAGGACACGTTGGGAAGACTATGTCTCCCGGCTGGCCTGGGAACGCCTCGGGATCCCCCGGGAAGAGCTAGACGAAGTGGCTGGAGATAGGGAAGTCTGGGCTTCCCTGCTTAGGCTGCTGCCCCCGCGACCCGACCTCGGATAAGCGGAAGATGATGGATGGATGGATAGATGGATGTTTCGAGTAAAACTCCCAAAGATGCATTATTTCAGACATTATAAGCCATTTTTCATTTGTGGTGTAGGAGTTATGTTTAAATAACTGTCATATTGAGTGTTACGGCATACAGTCAGATTGAGTAATACCTCATTTGTGAATTTGCAAATCATAGAAAAACAACTGCATCTAGTAAAACTCACATTTATTCAATATCACAGGAAGTTTTAGACATTTTGCACGTTTGGATTAGGAATTATGTTGGAATCCATTTTTATTGCTTTTTTCGCCCTATCTCAGGATTCTAAGTACATTACTGTCAAATTGAGTAAAAAATTACTTTTTGTTTTTGCAAACCCTACCAAATGTTTTTTGTTTCAGGAAAACTCTCACAGTTGCATTTCTTCAGGCATTATTAGACGTTTTGCATGTATATTTTTGGAGTTATGTTTCTAAAACTGACATTTTGAGTTTGACCAATATGAGGCCAGTGAAACCTGATTTTTGTTTTTATGAACCTTTCCAAAACAACTGATTCCGGTAAAACTCACATAAATTCAATATTACAGGATTTTTAAGACAAATTTCATGTCTGGTTTTGGAGTTATGATTATAAACCTTTCATATTTAGTATGACAGTTGCACTGTTATATTGAATAAAAAAAACTAACTTGTGTCTTTGTGAACCTCAAAAAAGATAATTTTTCTAGTACAACTAACACAAATACATATCTCTAGGCATTATTAGCCATTTTGCATGTGTTGTTTAGAAGTTATGTTTGAATACATTTTTATTGCTTTTTTCGCACTATCTCAGGATTCCAAGAACATTATAGTCATATTGAGTAAAAAACTACTTTTTGCATTTGCAAGATTTAAAAAAGCATATGTTTCGAATAAAACTCCCATTGATGCATTATTTCAGGCATTATTAGCCATTTTTCATGTGTGGTGTAGGAGTTATGTTTAAATAACTGTCATATTGAGTGTTACAGCATACAGTCAGATTGAGTAATACCTCATTTGTGTATTTGCAAACCATAGAAAAACAACTTTATCTAGTAAAACTCACATGTATTCAATATCACAGGCAGATTTAGACATTTTGCACGTTTGGATTAGGAATTATGTTGGAATCCATTTTTATTGCTTTTTTCGCACTATCTCAGGATTCTAAGAACATTATTGTCATATTGAGTAAAAAAATTACTCTTTGCATCTGCAAGATTTAAAAAAGTATATGTTTCGAGTAAAACTCCCATAGATGCATTATTTCAGGCATTATTAGCCATTTTTCATGTGTACATTATTGTCAAATTAGTAAAAAATTGCTTTTTGTTTTTGCAAACCTTACCAATTTTTTTTCCCATTAAAACGCTCAAAGATACATTTCTTCAGGCATTATTAGACATTTTGCATTTCTACTTTTGGAGTTAAGTTTCAAAATTGTAATTTTGAGTTTAACCAATAGAGGCCAGTAAAACCTAATTTCTGTATTTGTGAACCTTTCCAAAATACCTGATTCTGGTAAAACTCACATAAATTTAATATCACAGGCTTTTTTTAGAGAAATTTCATGTTTGGTTTTGGAGTTATGATTAGAAACCTTTCATATTTAGTATGACAGTTATACTGTTGTATTGAGTAAAAACTATATTTTGTGTCTTTGCAAACCTTACAAAAGATCCTTTTTCTAGTACAACTAACGAAAATACATATCTCTAGGTATTATTAGCCATTTTGCATGTGTTGTTTAAAGTTATGTTGGAATCCATTTTTATTGCTTTTTTCACACTTTCTCAGGATTCAAAGAACATTATAGTCGTATAGAGTAAAAAACAACTTTTTGCATCTGCAAGATTTAAAAAAGCATATGTTTCGAGTAAAACTCCCAAAGATGCATTATTTCAGGCATTATTAGCCATTTTTCATGTGTGGTGTAGGAGTTATGTTTAAATAACTGTCATATTGAGTGTTACAGTATACAGTCATATTGAGTAAAACCTCATTTGTGTATTTGCAAACCATAGAAAAACAACTGTATCTAGTAAAACTCAAATGTATTCAATATCACATGCATTTTTAGACATTTAGCACTTTTGGATTAGGAATTATGTTGGAATCCATTTTTATTGCTTTTTTCGCATTGTCTCAGGATCCTAAGTACATTACTGTCAAATTGAGTAAAAAATTACTTTTTGTTTTTGCAAACCCTACCAAATGTTTTTTTTTTTCCTGGAAAACTCTCAATGATACATTTCTTCAGTTATTATTAGACATCTTGCATGTGTATTTTTCAAGTTATGTTTCAAAAACTGAGATTTTGAATTTGACCAATATGAGGCCAGTAAAAACTGATTTTTGTATTTGTGAACCTTTCCAAAATACCCGATTCCGGTAAAACTCACATAATTCAATATTACAGTCTTTTTTAGACAAATTTCACGTTTGGTTTTGGAGTTATGATTATAAACCTTTCATATTTAGTATGACAGTTATACCGTTATATTGAATAAAAAAACTAACTTCTGTCTTTGTGAACCTCACAAAAGATAATTTTTCTAGTACAACTAACAAAAATACATATCTCTAGGCATTATTAGCCATTTTGCATGTGTTGTTTAGAGGTTATGTTTGAATACATTTTGTATTGCTTTTTTCGCATTATCTCAGGATTGTAAGACTATTATAGTCATATTGAGTAAAAAAATACTTTTTGCATTTGCAAATTTAAAAAAGCATGTGTTTCGAATAAAAATCCAAAAGAGGCATTATTTCAGGCATTATTAGCCATTTTTCATGTGTGGTGTAGGAGTTATGTTTAAATAACTGTCATATTGAGTGTTACAGCATACAGTCAGATTGAGTAATACCTCATTTGTGTATTTGCAAACCATAGAAAACAACTGTATCTAGTAAAACTCACATGTATTCAATATCACAGGCAGTTTTAGACATTTTGCACGTTTGGATTAGGAATTATGTTGGAATCCATTTTTATTGCTTTTTTCACACTATCTCAGGATTCTAAGAACATTATTGTCATATTGAGTAAAAAAATTACTCTTTGCATCTGCAAGATTTAAAAAATTATATGTTTCGAGTAAAACTCCCATAGATGCATTATTTCAGGCATTATTAGCCATTTTTCATGTGTGGTGTATGAGTTATGTTTAAATAACTGTCATATTGAGTGTTACAATATACAGTCATATTGAGTAAAACCTTATTTGTGTATTTGCAAACCAAAAAAAACAACAACTGTATCTTGTAAAACTCACATGTATTCAATATCACAGGCCTTTTTAGACATTTTGCAGGTTAGGATTAGGAATTATGTTGGAATACATTTTAATTGCTCTTTTTGCATTATCTCAGGATTCTAAGTACATTACTGTCAAATTGAGTAAAGAAATTACTTTTTGTTTTTGCAAACCCTACCAAATGTTTTTTTTCAGGAAAACTCTCAAAGATACATTCCTTCAGGAATTATGAGACATTGTGCATGTGTATTTTTGGAGTTATGTTTCAAATACTGACATTTTGAGTTTGACCAATCTGAGGCCAGTAAAACTTGATTTTTGTATTTGTGAACCATTCCAAAATACCTGATTCCGGTAAAACTCACATAAATTCAATATTACAGGCTTTTTAGACAAATTTCATGTTTGGTTTTGGAGTTATGATTACAAACCTTTCATATTTAGTACTGTTATATTGAATAAAAAAAACTAGCTTGTGTCTTTGTGAAACTCACAAAAGATCATTTTTCTAGTACAACCAACAAAAATACATATCTCTAGGCATTATTAGCCATTTTGCATGTGTTGTTTAGAAAATATGTTTGAAAAGATTTTTATTGCTTTTTTCGCATTATCTCAGGATTGTAAGACTATTATAGTCATATTGGGTAAAGAACTACTTTTTGCATTTGCAAGATTTAAAAAGCATATGTTTCGAGTAAAACTCCCAAAGATGCATTATTTCAGGAATTATTAGCCATTTTTCATGTGTGGTGTAGGAGTTATGTTTAAATAACTGTCATATTTAGTGTTACAATATACAGTCATATTGAGTAAAACCTCATTTGTGTATTTGCAAACCATCGAAAAACAACTGTATCTAGTAAAACTCACATGTGTTCAATATCACAGGCATTTTTAGACATTTTGCACGTTTGGATTTTTGTATTTATGAACCTTTCCAAAATACCCGATTCCGGTAAAACTCACATCATTCAATATTACAGGCTTTTTTAGACAAATTTCAAGTTTGGTTTTGGAGTTTTATTATAAACCTTTCATATTTAGTATGACAGTTATACTGTTATATTGAATAAAAAAACTAACTTGTGTCTTTGTGAACCTCACAAAAGATCATTTTTCTAGTACAACTAACACAAATACATATCTCTAGGCATTATTAGCCATTTTGCATGTATATTTTTGGAGTTATGTTTCAAAAAATGACATTTTGAATTCGACCAATATGTGGCCAGTAAAACCTGATTTTTGTATTTGTAAACCTTTCCAAAATACCTGATTCCGGTAAAACTCACATAATTCAATATTACAGGCTTTTTAAGACAAATTTCATGTTTGGTTTTGGAGTTATGATTATAAACCTTTCATATTTAATATTAGATTAGATTAGATTAGATAGTACTTTATTTATTCCGTCAGGAGAGTTCCTTCAGGAAAATTAAAATTTTCAGCACAATCCCATTCAAGTTTAGACAAACATTACAGGGAGACAGAACAGGATCGCTGACGGGTCTGCCGGCTTCCAGCGCCCCTTACAAAAAAGATGAGATAAAGGTAAACAAAGGGGGGGGAGGGGGGGAAAAAAAAATAGAAAATTAAAATACAATTTAAAAAATCGGTCTTTGCCTGGGCCCTGGAGAGGAGGTGCGGACGGTATAGCTCGGTTGGTAGAGCGGCCGGGCCAGCAACTTGAGGGTTGCAGGTTCGATACCCGCTTCAGCCATCCTAGTCATTGCCGTTGTGTCCTCGGGCAAGACACTTTACCCACCTGCTCCCAGTGCCACCCACACTGGTTTAAATGTAAACATTAGATATTGGGTTTCACTATGTAAAGCGCTTTGAGTCACTAGAGAAAAAGCGCTACATAAAATATAATTCAATTCAATTCAGACTGATGCCAAGGGAAAAAAACAAATAAATAAAAAAAATAAAAAAACAACTCATAACCATGGTACACATCCCTCTTCCATGTGTGTAAGAGGGAAACTTCAAAGAACACAGAGGACATTAAAGACATTAAAGCAGCAGATACAACCAGACACTTCTACATACAGCTATGAATAAAAAGTAAAAGAAACATATCCACTGTGGTGGCCTCTGCGGTGTTCCACGCTATCGTCTGCTGGGGAGGAGGGAGCATGGTCAGAGACAGAAGCAGACCCAACAAAGCAACCAAGACAGCTGACTCCACTCTCGGCCAGTGTCCAGTCCGAATGGATGAGCGAGGATACGTCCAAGGTGACTGAGGTGTCCGACACCTGCTCACCCAGTCAAGACACCGCGAAGCCTCTCCGTCCCAGCGCTCAGTGCTAGCTCCGCAGCCCTGTCCCTTCATCCGCATCTCCTCCAGTACATCCAAACATACTCAGGTGTAGCAGACACCCAGCAGCTGGTCTCCATAGCCAAAAGGCTCCCGGGAGGCAGATCCAGAGGTCCACAAAAAAAGCACCACAGAGGTCACGAAAGTGCCACCCCTTGTCACACAGTCCCAAAGGGTCTTTGTGAACCACACAAAAGATCATTTTCTAGTACAACTAACAAAAATACATATCTCTAGTTATTATTAGCCATTTTGCATGTGTTGTTTAGAAGTTATGTTTGAATAAATTTTTATTGCTTTTTTTGCACTATCTCAGGATTCTAAGAACATTATAGTCATATTGAGTAAAAAACTACTTTTTGCATTTGCAAGATTTAAAAAAGCCTATGTTTCGAGTAAGACTCCCATAGATGCATTATTTCAGGCATTATTAGCCATTTTTTATGTGTAGTGTAGGAGTTATGTTTAAATAACTGTCATATTGAGTGTTACAGTATACAGTCATTGAGTAAAACCTAAATTTTGTATTTGCAAACCATAGAAAAACAACTGTATCTAGTAGAACTCACATGTATTCAATATCACAGGCATTTTTAGACATTTTGCGCGTTTGGATTAGGAATTATGTTGGAATACATTTTTATTGCTTTTTTCGCATTATATCAGGATTCTAAGTACATCACTGACAAATTTAGTAAAAAATTACTTTTTGTTTTTGCAAACCTTACCAAATATTTTTTTTTCCAGGAAAACGCTCACAGATACTTTTCTTTAGGCATTATAAGACATTTTGCATTTCTACTTTTGGAGTTATGTTTCAAAATTGTCATTTTGATTGTGACCAATATGAGGCCGGTAATACCTAATTTTCGTATTTGTGAACCTTTCCAAAATACCTGATTGATTCTGCTAAAACTCACATAAATTCAATAACTCCAACCCAGTAAATGACCGTTTTTTTTTTACAGAATTTATTTTTACAGTGTTTGCAAAGATACAAGTTTTTTTTTTATTTTTTTTATTCAATATAACAGTATAACTGTCATAATAATATGGAAGGTTCATAAACATAACTCCAAAACCAAACATGAAATCTGTCTAAAAAAGCCTGTAATATTGACTTTATGTGAGTTTTACCTGAATTAGGTATTTTGGAAAGGTTCACAAATACAAAAAATTGGTTTTACTGGCCTCACATTGGTCACACTGAATAAGACAGTTTTTGAACCATATCTCCAAAAATACACATGCAAAATTACAAAAAAATGCCTGAAGAAATGTATCTTTGTGAGTTTTACTGGAAAAAAAATGTTTTGTAAGGTTTGCAAAAACAAAAAGAAATGTTTTGTAATGTTAATGTAGTTTTAAGGTAATTAATTTTTTTTTAATATTTATGTGTATTTTCACATTCAAGGCGAAAAATATATGTAGCCTCTTATAAAAGGTTTATGGTCAAACTAACAATTACATTTGTTTCCCTGCAAGACATACTTAATCAACAATCAACAGCCTTACAGATCACACTGACGGTGGCCGTACAAACAACTTTAACAATGTTACAAATATGCGCCACATTGTGGAGCCACCTCAAACAAGAATGACAAACGCATTTCAGGAGAACATCTTCACCGTAACACAACATTAACACAACAGAAACAATACCCAGAATTCCATGTGTTACAATATACACCCCCACCACCTAACCCCGCCCACCTCAACCAACGCCCGGAGGGGGGCGGTGATGTTTGTTGGGTGGTAGCAGGGGTGTAGCCCGGAAGAGTCAGCGCTGCATGGGCTTGTGGGTATTTGTTATGTTGTGTTTATGTTTTGTTACAGTGAGGATGTTTTCCTGAAATGTGTTTATCATTCTTGTTCGATGTGGATTCACAGTGTGGTGCATATTTTGTAACAGTGTTAAAGTTGTTTGTACAGCCACCAGCAGTGTGACCTGTGTGGCTGTTGACCAAGTATATCTTGCAGTCACTATCATGTGCATGACAATACCGTGCACATCACACGCGTCAGTAGGCATGCCAATGATTTGGTGAATGAGTGTATAAAAAGTCTCCCGGCCAGACTTTGGGTCAATCCTACATGAGGGTCAGTAAAATTCTCGCGGTGAAATGGTAGGGTCGGTTGCTAGGGTGGGATAGCCATTCATGCAATGCGAATCCACTTTGCATCAAGTTCCTGCATCCAGTGGCCCCCCGGTAAAGTCAATCAGACACCCCTGATCCTAACAATTCAGAAAAAATCTGTAAAACAATGGTATTTTTCTGTGGAACCGCCAGCATTGTCACTTCACTAAAGGTGGTTGATCGTAATAATTTGGAAAAACTCTGAAGAATAAAGGTATTTTTCAGCAGAACTGTTTGCATCGTCACTTTATTAAAGATGGTTGATCTTAATAATTTAGTAAAAATCTGTAAAATTACGATATTTCACCCCAAAACATTTCATGAAAATATAATATTTTTGATCATTATTTGGTTTACAATGTTTTACTTTAGTTTTATGGGGTTTTTTTGGCAGCCGTAGCTGCCAGTAAATGACCGTTTTTTTACCAAATTTATTTTTACAGTGTTTGCAAAGATAAAAGTTAGTTTCTTTATTCAATATAACGGTAAAACTGTCATACTAAATATGAAAGGTTCATAAACATAACTCCAAAACCAAACATGAAATCTGTCTAAAAAAAAGCCTGTAATATTGACTTTATGTGAGTTTTACCTGAATTACGTATTTTGGAAAGGTTCACAAATACAAAAAAATTGTTTTACTGGCCTCACATTGGTCACACTCAATAAGACAGTTTCGGAACCGTATCTCCAAAAATACACATGCAAAATTACAAAAAAATGCCTGAAGAAATGTATCTTTGTGAGTTTTACTGAAAAAAAAAACATTTTGTAAGGTTTGCAAAAACAAAAAGTAATGTTTTACCTAATTTGACAGTAATGTACTTCAATCCTGAGATAATGCAAAAAGAGCAATAAAAACGTATTCCAACATAATTCCTAATCCAAACGTGCAAATTGTCTAAAAATGCCTGTGCTTTTGAATCAATGTGAGTTTTACTAGATAGAGTTGATTTTCTATGGTTTGCAAATACAAAAATTAGGTTTTACTCAATATGACTGTATACTGTAACACTCAATTTGACAGTTATTTAAACATAACTCCTACACCACACATGAAAAATGGCTAATAATGCCTGAAATAATGCATCTTTGGGAGTTTTACTCGAAACGATTGCTTTTTTAAATCTTTGCAATGCAAAAAATAGTTGTTTTACTCAATATGACAATAATGTTCTTGGAATCCCGAGATAATGCGAAAAAAGCAATAAAAATGTTTTCAAACACAACTTTTAAACAACACATGCAAAATGGCTAATAATGCATAGAGATGTGTATCTTTGTTAGTTGTGGTAGAAAAATGATCTTTTGTAGGGTTCAGTGTAAAAAAAAAAATCCTATTTTTATGGTTAGTTTACTCTAAATTTCTACTGTAATTTTTCAATTTTTTTAGATAGGTTATAAAACTGTAGAATTGAAGACATTATCTGTAAATAAACAAACCGCCTGTTATTTTAAGTAATATGCCAGTAATGACGAACTATGTATATTCCTATTTTTTACAGAAAAATACCAAATTAATTTTACATATTATTTTCTGTTTTCTCAAATTACTTTCAATTTCCTGTAAAATTACAGTAATCAACTTTAATTAAATATGTAACTTTAATTAAATATGTAGCTTGTTATATAAAAGTATTTGTCCATACTAACAATCTAACAGTTTTATATGTAATTTTAAGGTAAATCTATTTTTTTTAAATATTTATGTGTATTTTCACATTCAAGTCGAAAAATATATGTAGCCTCTTGTAAAAGGTTTGTGCTCAAACTAACAATTAAATTTTTTTCGCTGTAATATGACATACATGAGTGACTGCAAGACATACTTAATCAACAGTCAACAGCCTTACAGATCACACTGACGGTGGCCGTACAAACAACTTTAACAATGTTACAAATATGCGCCACACTGTGGAGCCACATCAAACAAGAATGACAAACACATTTCAGGAGAACATCTTCACCGTAACACAACATTAACACAACAGAAACAATACCCAGAATTCCATGTGTTACAATATACACCCCCACCACCTAACCCCGCCCACCTCAACCAACGCCCGGAGGGGGGCGGTGATGTTTTGGGGCGCGGGGTTGGATGGTAGCGGGGACGTAGCCCGGAAGAGATAGCGCTGCATGGGCTTGTGGGTATTTTTTATGTTGTGTTTGTGTTTTGTAACAGTAAGGATGTTTTCCTGAAATGTGTTTATCATTCTTGTTCAATGTGGATTCACAGTGTGGTGCATATTTTGTAACAGTGTTAAAGTTGTTTGTACAGCCACCAGCAGTGTGACCTGTGTGGCTGTTGACCAAGTATGTCTTGCAGTCACTATCATATGCATGACCAAACCGTGCGCATCATACGCATCAGTTGGCATGCTGATGATTTGTTGAATGAACGTACAAAAATACCCACTACGGTACTACGTGTCAGAGTCTCCCGGCCAGACTTTGGGTCAATCCTACATGTGGGTCAGTAAAAATTCTCACTGTGAAATGGTAGGATCGGTAAGTATGTTGCTAGGGTGGGAAAGCCATTCATGCAAGGCGAATCCACTATGCATCGAGTTCCTGCATCCAGTGGCCCCCCGGTAAAGTCAATGAGACACCCCTGATCATAACAATCCAGAAAAAATCTGTATAACAATGGTATTTTTCTGTGGAACCGCCAACATTGTCACTTCACTAAAGGTGGTTGATCGTAATAATTTGGAAAAACTCTGAAGAATAAAGGTATTTTTCTGCAGAACTGGTTGCATCGTCACTTTATTAAAGGTGTTAATCTTAATAATTTAGTAAAAATCTGTAAAATTACGATATTTAACCCCAACATTTTTCATGAAAATTTCTGTAAATATAATGTTTTTGATCATTATTTGGTTTAAATGTTTTACTTTAATTTTATCGTTTTTGTTTGGCAGCCGTAGCTACCAGTAAATGAACAT